>NC_065512.1:18958244-18974865 GCF_006386435.1 Epinephelus moara | reverse complement strand
TGTCCGTCCTGGAAGAGGGATCCCTCCTCAGTTGCTCTTCCTGAGGTTTCTACCGTTTTTTTTCCCCGTTAAAGGGGTTTTTTTGGGGAGTTTTTCCTTATCCGCTGCGAGGGTCATAAGGACAGAGGGATGTCGTATGCTGTAAAGCCCTGTGAGGCAAATTGTGATTTGTGATATTGGGCTTTATAAATAAAATTGATTGATTGATTGATTGAACAGCAAAGATAATGAGGCATGCTAAAAGCTGTTAATATGTCACTTTATTAAAGGTCCAGTGTGTAAGATTTAGGGGGATATACTGGCAGAAACACAATATGATATAAAGAGTATGTTTTTAATAGTGTATAATCACCTGAAACTGAGAATCTCTGTGTTTTCGTTACTTTAAAATGAGTCATTTGTATCAACAAACAGGGTTTGAAATATTATTCTACAGTAGCCCAGAATGAAAAAATCAACACACTGGCTCTGGATAGTGACATTCATGTTTTCACATCAGCCACTGTGGCTCTTTTACATGCTTGGCCCATGGGAGGTGTTTCATCTGGTTGCAATCGCCATACTCACCACTAGATGCCACTAAACCCTACACACTAGACCTTTAAGTTTTAATATCTTTTCAGGCAAGAAAGTAACTGCTTTATGCAAATAAAAATAATAATGAAAATAATATAATAAAAAAAATAATAACGTTTGTAAGTTTGCTGCAATGTTTTGAGAAATGTGAGAGCAGTGGCTGGGTCCGACCGGCTGTCCGTCATAATTCGTAATTACATCTTGTGTCGCGAACGTGTCAAGTTTGTAAAAAACAAACTTGTTATTTTTAGGGCTGTAGTCAACCAAAGACAAAAATTTTGTCGACTAAAGTCGTACATAATCTTCAACCAATCGATTAGTTGTGGGGGAAAAAAAAATCTGCACATTATTTTTACTTCTGCGGTGGTGTGTCTGTGTCACTCTGCAGTTACACCTCCAAAACACTAGTCGGCGGTGGAGGACTGTGTTAGGTGCTGTGAAGTTTAGTTGTTTCAAAACACACATTAAATATGGCTTAAAAGAGACAATTTCAAACACAAGTACACAAATTGGCATCACTATAAATCGCAGAATTGACAGACAAACACTTGTCTTTATCTGGACACATTTCCCCCACCAATACAACATGCTAATGTTATTAGCACAAGTCTATGGCGTTTTACATTGTATAAATTAGCATGCTCATGTTATTTGCACAAGTCTATGGCGTTTTACACTGTATAAATTAGCGTCTAGTGATCTTTTCCTCTTCTCATATAAAACAGCAATATGTAACAAAGGTAACAGCACATGATTTGGCTCCATTACAACTCACAACATTCACCGACAAAACAACTGCCTTATACTAAACACGTTTTTCAAGCAAATACAACATGCTAACGTTATTAGCGCCAGCCTATGGCATTTTACATTGTGTAAATTAGCCTAGCGAAGAGCAGAGATTTCCTCTGCTCATATGTAGCCAGAATAAATCCCAAGGTATAAATCCCTGAAGGATAAATCACACACAGGACTTAAAATGCTATTTTAGTGGAGGCTTTACTGTCTTCACAATTTATTGTTTCTTATCTATGAAATACAAGTAAATAGGCCACACGCTTTGTTTCCACTGAGGGAAATGGTGTCAGTATACAGAAACCAACAGGAGGTTTGCGTCACTGAGATGCTGAGCGTACTGTAGGTGAGTTCAACTTTCTGTCAACAATGGGTGTGTTTTGAAAACACCGCCATTTTCACAGGTAACTTAGCCTGTCCCCCCCGCCGCAGGAAATAATGGATTAATCCTGGAAAGCTATTGATGTAGCACTTTTCCCCTTATGAAAGTAACACGGCGATTACTCGACCAATGAGAATTTGGTCAGACGAGAGCATATCGACCAAATAATCGACTAGTCGACCAGGAGACTACAGCCCTAGTTATTTTGAAGTACAGTGAATTTCTGGTGCATGGCTCTTGTTTTGAAGTGCCATTTCTTGCTGTACAGTGAATGACTAATGGACAGCCACATGACAGAGACAGCAAACTAGCTCGACGACATGGCCAAACACAACTATGCTGAATATATTAAACTGTGTGGACCTTGCCAAGTTGGGAACCACTGCCTTTACTTAGTGTGAACAGTCTGTCAGTAATGAAATACTTAAATGTTCATTTAGTAGGCAGCATGCAATAGATGAGCATAATGAGCATGTAGTAGGCTGTATATTAGTATGAAATTCCAAACACAGCCATCGTCTTTTTATTCCACTCATTCTTCTAACTTGCTTTACTTGTGCCTTGCATCTACATCACCCACGGCACAACTTGAGTGTTGACATAATTTTGGTTGAAGATTTGGGTGTGTTATGATGACAGCAGCTGACGTAGCTTTGAGCCGATTGCCTAAAACAGAGATGAGAAGCGGGCTACAGAGGTCTGATAAGATAAGATCACTTCAGTCTAAATGCACACCACCAGATTCTTTTCATTTTCAAACTTATAGTCTTAAAGCAAAACTGATTCGAGGCAATTTACGAGACTTCACTGAGCTCCCTCAGCAGCCAAATAAAGGCTTTATAAAACATTTTCACATACAGTACGCACTAGCACTCCCTTATACACCTGTTAACAGAATTTGCCGTGTAAAACTGGTGAAGTTCCCTTCATATATCATTAGATTGTTTTCAAATTTGTATTAATTAAAAAAAAATATTTATTTTTTTTGGCACATTTTAGTATTTTAGTATTATACTGCATCTTTGTATGAAGGAGTTCTTCAACAATTTGGCATCATAGATTATTTTTCACTTTTTGATTTCGTTTTTTCCACTTTATAAAGCATTTTGATTTGCTTTGGTTTTTAAAATGTGCCTTATTACTAAAGTGGCCTTTGATTAGGTACAATCAAATCAACAATCAATTGGCACGCAAGTTTCAATTTCAGTAGACAAAACAGCACTGCATTATCTTGTTTGTTTGTTTATTCATCAAGATAAACATATTCCATGATAACTTTGGACAACATGAAAAAAACAGCTGTGTGATGTTACTTGGATGTGTGGTTGTGACTCTGCTACAGTAGCTGTCTGGCAGTAAATGCTTGTTGAAGAGAGTGGACATTTAAGGCACATTCAGTTTATTGCTTTAAAGGTTCCCTGAAGAGCTTTGACCACAAATAGCACTATACGTTGCAACATTTTGATGAAGTAAATTGTGGAAAAGGATATCTACATTAGAGAGTGTAACAGCAACAACTAAAATAGAGGAGTGTGATGTGTCTCCTGAGAGACTGAGATGTTTATTGTCTTGCCATGTTGCCTTGATTAAAGAGGACCAGCAACGCCTCTTGCATTTTTGAAAAGGCCCTCCCGGAAATGTGCGCTCCCCCTTTTCTCGTCCGCAAGGACACAAACACACAGAGAGCTTGAAAATGGATGCCGAGAGATTTAACTCCGTTTTATCAAACGTGTGCTCAGTCCACATGATCGTGGAAATGAAGCACTTACAGCAACTTTGTTTAAAACTTTTAACGCAGTTGGACTATGTTTACGAGCACAAGAGTTGAGCGAGCCACCGAAGGACCGCCCTGCGGAATTACTATTGGTTCTGCAACGTAGGGAGTTTTTTTAAACTCTGAAATTGTATCCGCCCATCTAAACTCAGGGAGAAAGACATCAGTCTTTAGTTAAGCAAAGCGTCTAAAGACTGACTTGTGAGTCTACTCTGTGGCCAGCTTCCCAGGTTTGGGGCACTTTGCAGCATAATACGACACAGCTCCGCAGAGCTAATGGGTTCAAAAAAGGTGGCATAAAGTTCCCCACAGCTGGCTGCTCCATCTGTTGCCCAGCAAGCCAAAACTAGTGCTACAGTGCTAGTTTCGGCTTGCTGGGCAACATTTTCAGTACGCTTAATATGTTTTCTATCCTATTTTATTTTAGAAATAGTTTAGAGTAGTTCACTTGGTTTCACATGGGACATGAACACTGGCTTCCTGGGGGAAAGTTGTGTTTGTTTGACCCATCCACCATCCCAACCTACCTCCTGACAGGGACTCTTTATACAACTTCATTTTATACTTCCGTTAATGCATTCATCACGTGATTGTGATTACACGGGTTATGTACAAAATCTGGTCTAAATATCCTCTACCCCCCAAATGTTTCCTCCAGTGTTAATAATTGTCTTGACAGCAATTAGATTGATGGCAAATTAAAAATACCTCTTTAGCAGCATGGCTTCAGGAATTGCAATAAGGGTCAGTAGATAACTTCATACATTGTGTTTTCTGGTCATTTAAAATTTCAGCAGGCTGTAAGACAGCAAACATGGTAAGCATAATGTCCAGTGTTTTGTCATTGTGATAGTGATCTTGTTAGTATACTGAAATTAGCATTAAATACAGGCTCACAGTGCTGCTAACACAAAATGCTTAGGTCCAACACACTTATACTGAGGTAAGAGTGAGGCATGGTTTAACAGGCAAACGCCCGCTGTGGACCCGGATGTTTGTTTCTTTTCTGAAATAGTCAGCAAAGTTGAGATACAAGAACAAGTGAGCCTAACAGGAGTGTACGGCACATTTTGAAGACAGAGATGCGTATGCAACTTTTTACATTACAGAAGTAAACATTTGAAACACAGACCTTCATTCTGACCTTGAACACGACATTGAAACACTGGCTTTGAGTTCAGTCTGTTTTTGATGTGTTTACCCATAACTGTAAATCTCTGAACACAACAGATGGAAACTGATGTGGACTAAAGATAAAAGAAAGCTCTGCTGACATTTGTTATTACAAAAGATAACAATTAAAACAAAAACAAAAAACGTGATAACTGATAATGCGCAAACACGGCTGTAGAAGGAATTCTAAAATAGAGCATAATATTTTTTGGTGTTTTTACTTTGTATGATAGCATGCAGTAGAATAGTAGTGGCAGAATACTTAGTTAATGCTAATATATAGTTATATATAATAGTTATAATGCTTCAGGATTTAGCAGCTCATAGCAGTGATAGATAGATAGTGTATGTTCCGTGTAATTGTACCTTCAGACAAGTATATTGGCATTGAATTTATAAATTGAGTTTTTTGAGTTAAGTGCTGGAATAAATAAATCATTTGGGGGCTTGGCAAAGTAACATACATGCTTCTGTAACCACTCAACATTCATTATTTTTTTTGCATACATGTATAGTATCAGTGAAATATTGTACAGACTAATGCGTGTCCTCTTCAGTGGCTCTCAGGATAGATTTGTGTGACAGCTGGCCATCAGAGGTTAAAGCAGTTCAAGACTGCAGTGTCACTGTAAACACTATCAGGTACTTATACTGGGATACGCCCACAAAAATATCAGCACTGCAAGTGTAGTCTGAGGGACAGTTTTCCCCTCCTACCTGTAGCGCTATTTATCAGTATAGATTGTTTTGGTGTGAGTTGCCAAGTGCTGAAGATATCAGCCGTTGAGATGTCTGCCTTCTCTCACAAAAACAATCTAGATTAATAAACAGCACTACAGGTAAGATAAAAACAAATACATATTTTTTAATTTGGGTGTGAACTGTCCCTTTAGGTAAAACAAAAAATAAAAACACGTCCCAATTTAGATGCACCACAATTCAGGTAAACACAAGAAAAACGTGACAATTTCTTGGCCAGTAACGTAATTTCTTGCGTGCGTGCAAACAAGCTTCATAAATGCTCCATTATTATCAGCCGCTCTGATGCTGTTGGTGTTGGTGTTAGTGTGGGCTACAGAGGGGAAGTATCATGACTGTTAGAGCTGTTAATGATAAAGCAACTGCCAACGGTTGCTTCTACATAGATAACACCATAGATTAAAGTCTGTTGACTACACTTCTACTTTCAATCCAGTTTTTGAAATGCTCCCATGTATGCTTGAAAGCTCTACTTACTGTTTGCAATATTTACTGCTGAAAAACACTTTATAGATTAGTTGACAAAAGACATACATATTATTGAGTAGCAGGAGTGGACCGGGACAAACTGGCACTAGCACTTGCCCTGGCATTTTAGCTCAGACCAGCCCACCTCAGTCAATCACACAAATAAGTCTTATATATAACATGAGGGGACACATGTTAAAGAGGGGTTCTGGGGCTCTCTTTTGAGCGTCAGACACTTCATTTCCCGCATCCCTGCACTTCATTGCCTGCACTGAGCAGCCAGCATGTTGGTTAAAGGGTGTGATCTCATATGAAGGTAAATTAATGACATAACATAAAAAGTATTGCCATAATAATTTTACCTCCATCAAATATTACATCATAAATGAGGCTATGCCTTCTGCAGAACATCTGCTCATCTATTTGAAGCCTAGTCCCACATACACTGGTATTTTTTAAAAGCAGCGCTTTTAAACTAAATTTCCGTCCAGGCGAGCGTTTTGGCACTGTTTCAGGAAAAATCCCATTCCTAATACGCCTGAAGCATATCACATTAAAAAATGACTTACATGCGCATCCCGTTATAAACAAGGAGACTAATGCTGAAGCAGAGAAATGTGATTGCTGCTCACTGATAATGCATTTGTTATTGAAATATTTATAACAGCATACGTGTTTGTCCCTCTTTTTCCATCACTGCAGACCGCCCTTCTTAAGATATACTGTACCTTTCAGAAGATATATCTTAACTAAGGAGACTCTGGGAAACAGCCCGTAAGCTTAAGGGAGACCTTAAGATACAACTTACGATGCACATAGCGCTACTAAGGCTCTGGGAAACGGGGCCAAGGTTAATAGTAATTTTAGATTTTTAGAGATTAAAAATGTAATTAGGGACAGCCCAGTATTGATGAAGAAAAAATATCAATGGGCCTGACTTCTTGTATTATTGGCAGGTCAAAGAAAAGAAAAAAAAAAAGTGTGTCATTGTGTCAGCCCCAAGGAATGTTGGTCCATCAGGAAACTGCCTTGTATGCTAGATGGCTGTTGCTAGCACCTGGACACTGCATCTGTTCACTAACCCGCTGAGTCAGAATGACACATTTGAGCAGTTAATCCTGTAAACCAACTACAGCACGGTTGTCTTCCATCTTGTTGCTTACTGGGATGGCGTGGGGTGAGATCCCTAAGGCAAATAATTCAAAACATTTTATTAAAATCAAGCACTTAATTTCAAGGTCTGCTGAACGAACATTTAAAGAAGACATTTTACTAGAAAACAGCTGCAATACTGTAACAATTAAGATAGCTGTTGTACTTTATATTGTTACAAAAAAGGCACACAGATTTGACCATGAGGGTAATAAAAAACAGCCAGAATGCACTGTGGCAAGTCAAATATTATATATCTTACGTCTTGTTGTTCCCCTGCTTCAAATGGTACTCCATGAGTAGGTTCAGGTGAGTCTGTTGGGACCTGCTGCCTCTCTCTAGGTATCCACTCTACCATCCTGGTTAACGCACTAACCATCAAAACATAACAATAGATTAACATAGTGTATGTTTATATACTTAGCAGAAATACTGTATATGAGTGAGCGTAGTACCTTGGAAATTTCCTATATTTATAATAGTACCATGCTGCAGCGGCACCAAAGGCAATCAGGATAAGCAGAAAAATTAAAATGGTCCAACAAGCAGTGCAGGCTCCTGCAGGGAGACAAAACACAGAATACAATAACAGCAAATACTGATATACACTGCCAGTACAACAGCCCTGCAATGAATCCCAATTTAAAGCTTAACCTAAGTCTGTTTTGACTGAGCGGTGTCTCAGCTCCTTAAGCAGTCAAACCAGATTTCATGAATCTAGGAGCTCTGGGTTTTAATAAGTGGGGGAAACTGGAGAGGAAAAAATACCTGGATTAAGTTACAACAGGTCAGTTGATGGACTGGTTGAGTTCCAGTGTGCATCTTGGCCATCATTCACTTATTGATAATGGAGTCAGATTCTTTAAAGATCACAGTGTGCATATTCAAATGTATTTTTTAAATGCTTACAAATTTTTCCAAAGTTTTTCTATCGACAACATGAGACACACACACAGGCTACTCTGGTTGTTCCATCGTCCGCTATGTCCACAACTGGAGTTAGTAACTGCAAAGAACTTACACTGTTACTCTTTGGTAACTTTGGATAGCTACCAATAGCTACCAGGGAAAACAAAAGCGCTTCCCTCTTCCTGTTTTGGTTGCACATTAGTTAACTTACTTCCTTTGTGGCATAAATCAAGCCTCCATTTTCCTGGGAAATTGCACCTTGTGGCAGATAGAATTGAATACTGAAAGTGATGCCCCTCTCCTTCCAGTGGGCCACCATGGGTTCTTGTTTCAGAAAAAAATATGTACGTTAGTCAATGGGGAGCGACTAGTAATTTTATTTTATCCTGTTTGAACTGTGTCATGAATTACACATGATGTTCATCAATTTCAAAAGATAATTTTGCAAGTCAAGAAAGTCACACTTCGTAAAACTGTTGAAGTATAAGACTAAAAAAATGGCATTAGAGTGACTGCCTAAGTTGTGTGGGTGATGTCATAACTGTCCCTCTTGCTAAGACATGTACAGCTGCAGACACATTACGTTTTAAGTGTGCATGTCACTCACCTTCAAACTGCGCCCACCACTAATGCAAGATAAACCAACCAACATGACGGTTATCTGAACCCTGCTACGACACAAAGTTGTAATGAACAAATATGAGGCCAAGAGTGGCAATAATCCACTTTATAGCAAATGATAAATGCGGCCGAGATTCACCTTATAAGAAACAATGCAACCCTTCCCATTACCATTACCCTAGTCTCGCTCACCTGACTGGCTGGGCCGACTCTCACTTTAGGATTGGAGAAAAAAATAAAATGCCCTGGCTGCTTGTATTTCTTTCAACCAATCACAATTGTTCTGGGCGGTGCCACAGCAACGGTGCCCTTGCAAAAATATTGCCGGGGGAAACAGGCTTTGGTTTAACACGCCCACAAAAATATCGCCTACAGGACGCGAACCATGGCAGAAAAATGGCTACATCCCCGCAAGATCAAAGACCTCTGACAATGAGAGGCTGATCTATGCAGCAAACTTCCTTCCAGCGAGAGGAGAGGGAGAAATATAACAAAATAAAATAAAATAGGAAAACCTGTCTCCCTCTTTTATTTTATTTTCAGCATTTAATCAAGGCGGAGGCGGGCAGCGGGAGGTCTGAGGCTTCCAGCGAGGGGAGAGGTAGAAACAAACAGCCAACGTGTGTGTGTGTTCTGTTCAGGTGTTGTTACGTAAATAACAGTCCCCAAGCAATAAACAGGACAGACAATAGGATTTTATTCATTTTTACACTACATTTTCACTGAAAGCTGACCGAATCCGACCCACACCCGAATACAATTTATACATTTTTGACCAAACCCAGCCCGACCCGTCAGGACCCATCGGGCTCGGATCGGGTAGCCACACTCTAGTGTGTGTGTGTGTCCCCTATCTATAGGGGCCTATCTGAATTTCTGTCTTTGAGAGATATTATTTTGTAATATAACTGAATATTCTATCCATACATATAAACTTTAAATATATTAAAATTATAAGGCATCTTTGAGTAAACTGTGAGTATCATTTAAGTAGGCTATCTCGTGGCTGCGCCGAGTGTCCTCTTTTTCGAAATCAAAATATGGTCACCCTAGCTAAATGCTAACATAGCATTTTCATCAGGACTTATGTTTCCAGGGGAACGAAGGGGGCTGATCGTGGACTGATGTGTAGGTTATGGTGGGTGAGTCATGTAGCTCATGAGCGGGTTAAGTAGCCGCTACAGCTGCAGCTATACCTCCTAGCTCGCTGAAGCTACAATGCTTGTGCGTTTAGTACTGGGATATACTCACAGAGGCAATGGGTCTCGCTCATTCTTTCACTTCATGGGATAAAACATGTCAGGTAAGATGAAGATTTACACAACACTAAACGAAAGTGGCACAGTGGTGGTTAGCATGGTCGCCTCAAAGCAAGATTGTTCCCGGTTTGAATCCAGGGTGGGAGATCTGAACCCTGGGGTGAGCAAGCCCTTCTGTGTGGAGTTTGCATGTTCTCCACGTCAGCACGAGTTTTCTTCGGGTGCTTCGGCCAGGTAAATTGGTGCCTCTAAATTGGCTGTGGGTGTGAATGTGAGCATGAATGGTTGTCTAAAAATCTAGAACTGAATTTAAAATCCTTCTCCTAACTTATAAAGCTCTAAATGGTCTTGCTCCGTCATATCTTAGAGAGCTCATAGTGCCAGAGCCTTCAGCTATCAGGCTCCTGTTCTGTGGAATCATCTTCCTGTTTCGGTCCGGGAGGCAGACACCGTCTCCATATTTAAGACTAGACTTAAGACTTTCCTTTTTGATAAAGCTTATAATTAGGGCCGGCTCAGGCTTGCCTTGGACCAGCCCCTAGTTAGGCTGACTTAGGCCTAGTCTGCCGGGGGACCTCCTATAAAACACTGCGCCTTCTCTCCTTCTCTCTCTCTGCTTTGCTAACACTCATGTCGTGTTATTGCATCTTGCTAACCCGGCTTCTTCTCCGGAGCCTTTGTGCTCCACTGTCTCGCAGGTTAACTTATATCACAGCGGTGCCTGGATAGTGTGACGTGTGTGGTTGTGCTGCTGCCGTGGTCCTGCCAGATGCCTCCTGCTGCTGCTGTTATCATTAGTCATACTTCTACTGTTATTATACAAATATGATTATTATTATTGTCACATACATATACTATCATATATTAACATAGACCTACAACATATTGTACCACAATAGCCTTAATAATTATTATATTATTACTTAACTTAATGTTGTAAGCTACTGCCATTACTGTCTGTCCTGCATCTCTCTCTGTCTCTCTCTTTATGTATCATTTTGTCGTATGGATCCTTGTAAAGTTATTATGTTGATCTGTTCTGTACGACATCTATTGCACGTCTGTCCGTCCTGGAAGAGGGATCCCTCCTCAGTTGCTCTTCCTGAGGTTTCTACCATATCTTTTCCCCGTTAAAGGGTTTTTTTGTGGAGTTTTTCCTCATCCGCTGCGAGGGTCCTAAGGATGGAGGGATGTCGTATACTGTAAAGCCCTCTGAGGCAAATTGTGATTTGTGATACTGGGCTTTATTAATTAAAATTGAAACTGAATTGAGCTGTCTGTCTCTGTGTGTTGTGTGTGGTACACTGTCTGTCGCCCAATGTCAGCTGGGATAGGGTCCAGCCAACCTGCGACACCTAACAGGATAAGCCGTTACGGAAATGACTGAACAAAACTAAATTGTACCATGACAAATTGACGACAAACTGAGACTTTCTTGACTCAAAAAATGATCTTTTAAATAGACAAACATCATATGTGTAATTCATAGCAAAATTCAAAGCAATCGAAAAATGATTTGTCTTTCACCGTTGACTTCTGTACATATTTTTTCCCAAAATTAGTGCCCATGGGGGTCACTGGAAGGGGAGGAACTCCACCAATGGTGATGCGGATGGTGTCATTATTCAATTGAAGTTATTGTTTTTTAATCAACATTTACTTTACAATGAGAAGTTAAAGCAAAAAATAGTCTATTTACACTTTGATGTGCAATAATCACCATTTTCCTTGTCATCTTCTTCACTTAATAACTACAAATGTGGACTTAAATAATTTCTCACACATACACATACATTTTTTCATTTAAACACATTTTGTAAGCAATGGCTCAGTTACATGAAGTTTCTCAGAAAGCCTCGACAGTGAGATAGCAGGCACAATGCCAGGACCTTGAACCAGACCGCCTAAATGGATTTCATACCATTTCAACGTTCTCAATTACACCAGGACAGAGAAGCTTTTCCTGCTACGACAAGCCAAAACACCTGCTGTGAAAGAAATCTCTCAACGTCATTTAGTCATGAAGGCAGGCTTCCTGTGTTTGTTTTCCTTCTTTTGTCTTAAATGCTATACTAACATGTACTGTTTTTCTCTGCTTCATAGCATTTCGTTTCATATTGCACAATGCATTCAAACACCAAAGAACTACGCCACTACTGACTGTTATTGATATTTTTTCTTGACCTGACAGGTCCTGAGTTACTTAAGAAACAGACAAATGAAATGACCATGACAGGAAGCATTTCACAAGAAAACCATGCTGCAAGTTTTTGAGCAGTAGTTTTGTAATTTGTTTGTAATCCATTATCCTCCACCTGTCTGGGTTACGGTAGCAACAGGCCGCAGCAGCCAGGTCAGCTCCTAAGCCCAACCCAGAGCATTCCAAGGCTAAGTGGGATATCCAGTCTCCAGTGTGTCCCGAGTTGACCTTTCCATTAGGGAGGAACCCAGGAGGAATGTTGCTACAAAAGTGCTCCAGGCCTTGATGTCCAAACTTCCCTGTAGGAGTCCATAGCTTTAACTTGTTACAGAAATTCAACTGTTGCCATCTTTTCTTTTTTCTTTTTAAATTACGATACAGAAAAAGAAATAACAGAATCAAAGAGCACCCACAACAGACTCACATATAAAAACACAGAGCATAAACACATGCAAAAACACCGCCACATTTGAGAAGAACCCACAACTAAATCAAACCTACCCTTACCCGAATTTACATGCACATAGAGGTGACTGTGCTCACTGCCGTAAGGGTTTGATGCTTCACACTGGTAGAGGCCATTCAGGTTGGAGGTCATGCTTAGAAGCTGCAGTGTTGCGCCTTCTACTTTGACAGCAGACTGAGGCATCGGCTGGCTGATTCTGAAACAGACAAACAAGGCTAAGCTACACTTTTAAACTCACACCAGTTCTGCTTAAGCACTCATAGCTCTCTTCTTCTTTTGGCAACTGTGACTTGTGATAAAGAGCTTTATAAATAAAATTGAACTGATATTGAATATCCTTGTTTAACCTGTACAACAACTGAAGAGTAAAACAACATTTTGCAACTTTACATGGGGTTATGAGCTGGCTTATTTCTTGGCTGGGAGCAGTAGCCTGGTAAGGCCATCCTAATAACGTGGGCTCAACGTTCTGTTCCGCTCTCTGCATCAGTCTGGACTTGCTGTCGTCCCAAATACTTTCAGCAGGCGGGAGTACTCGCCTTGACAGACAAACACCTTAAGTCAATCAGCGTATCAACACACCTACAGTAAGAACATCTTTATCACCGACACAGCCAGTTGATATACACTGTATGGACACTACATGGAAAGTATTTGGCCACACCTGTTTATCATTAAATTCAGGTGTTTCAATCAGACCCGTTGCCACAGGTGTATAAAATCAAGCACCTAGCCATGCAGTCTCAAAATGTGATACAAAATGTGTCGTTCTGAAGAGCTCAGTGAGTTCAAGCGTGGTACTGTGATAGGATGCCATCTTTGCAATAAGATGGTTCGTGAAATTTCGTCCTTGCTGGATATTCCATGGTCAACTGTCAATAATATTATTAGAAAGTTGAAAGCGGAAGACCACGTAAAATCCCAGAGCGGGTTCAACGACTGCTAAGGCGCATGGTGCCTAGAAGTCACCAACGCTCTGCTGAAGAATTGCGAGCTTCCACTAGCATTAATGTAAGCACGTAAACTGTGCAGTGGGAGCTTCATGGAATGAGTTTCCATGGCCAAGCAGCTGCATGCAAGCCTCACAACAAGAAAGAATGTTGTGCCAACTGTGAAGTTTGGTGGAGGAGAGATAATGGTATGGGTCAGTTTTTCCAGCCCTTATCTTCAGTGAGGGGCAACAGTTCAGAGAAGGCCCTTTTCTATTCCAACATGACTGTTCCCCAGTGCACAAAGCAAGGACTATACTAAGACATGGTTTGATGGAGTGGTGTGAAAGAACTTGGCTGCCCCACACAGAGCCCTGACCTCAACCCCATCGAGCACTTTTGGGATGAACTGGAATGGTGATTGCGAGCCAGGCTTTCTTGTCCAACATCGGTGCCTTACCTCATAAATCTCTGCATAATGAATGGGCACAAATTCCCACAGAAATACTCCAATGTCATTACAGCCCGTGTTGGTGTAATAGTCAGGCATCCAAATACTTGTGTCCATATAGTGTATCAAATCCAGACGGAAGAAAAACAAAACATCTTTTCCTCTGAGAAACTCAGCGAGTGCGTACTCTTGTTCTTATTTAATTGTTGCTATTGAGTCTGTTTCTACTAGCTTTACTCTGCTCCCATAGCCTGATGACTTGAACTCTCAGTTTCTCCCTGTTTCCCGGTTCCTGCTCAGTCTGTCTGTTTAACCAGCTGCTGGCTCTAGCTTCCTATTTAATAGACAGTGATGAGAGTGACCTTTATGTTCTCGTATAACTCTGTGCCGGACATTGAAAAAGTGTATTTCTCGAAAACACCAGGCATTACCAGAAGAGGATCTCTGTGTGAAGAGAATAACACAATAAACTGCAGCTAAACACGTCATCACACATATTATGTAATCTCACTCACTGCATGGTCTATTTATTAGCTTCTCTTTTCTTTCAATCATATGACATGGGAATTTCCACAGCTTATGCAAACATGTTAATTCCATGCCCCAGATACTAAACACAACACTAAACATTTCTCAAAGGAGGTGGAGACCAGTAACAGAGCTGAAAATAGAGTGAATAATGAACTTACAATCACCTGGTTGCCAACGAATACAATCCTTACCCTAAATTCTTTGTTTTATGAATATCACTACAGTTGTGTAATGCTATAATATGTATCCAGTGTTACAACAGAAAATTCTGATTAAATGAGAAACTGTTTTATTGTATTAACCAGCATTTTATGAAAATGAAGATATGCAGTAGTGCAGCAGTGATGGAATATAACAAGTATTTAAATACTAATTTGAGTACGTGTATGTTACTTGAGCATTTCCATTTTAAGCTACTTTACACTTCGTCTTAATTACAGTTAAGCAGCAAATGTGCACGTTTCTCCACTACATTTATGTGACGGCTGGGGCTGTAATTAAATAAAAGAGGTTTTTACTTAGAATAAACAATAATACAAAATATTTAAGTAAAACTCGGGGTGGGGGGATCGATACAGCATAGTATCGCGATATTTTGCGAGGCAATATTGCATCGATACACGGTCGCCAAGTATCGATCTTTTATTATATACATCATTCATTTTTGCAAATACATATTTTGATACAACTTTTGGTACCAGAATAATAAAATCAATTGCTTTTTCGGTGCACTAGATGGTGCTGATATTTTTTTCCTGGTAAGGTCAGCGAAGGTCTCAGCGGCATTTGGCAGGAAGTTATTCAAAACAAAGATGGAGGCATATCAGAAATCAGAAATGAGCTGTCAGCATTTAAATAAAAAGTCTGGACTTGTTGGGAATTCTTTAACACAGAAGGAATGAAGTAACTGATTATGACACATGCAATTTGCAAGCAGTGCCATGTGAGAATAAAATACTCTGGGAATACTACCAACATGAGGGCTCAACTTACATGCCACCATCCGGAGGTAGCGTTAGTCATTATAGTATCATATCGTGAGTCCTCTCCTCCCCAGCTCCTAGGTTTAACTAATGCTACTCACATATTAATGCACAAGCAATATTAATTTAATAATATAATCTATAATTTTAACACTGACAGGGGACATTGATCTGTGTTCTCCTACCTTTACTTCTGATACAATGAGTTCATCTGGTGATTAACGCCTGCATACTTTAACTTTAATTCGTGGTATTTATATGGATCTGAATACTTCTTACACCATTGGCTGTCACCTGGTTTATGTTAGTCGGATCTGTTTTAATTAGTCTAGTAATTATAATAATAATGAAGTTATGAATTAATGAATGAATTATGAAGTTTAACTATGACCTTAATTTCATTGAAAACTATACATAAATGTATCTGACACCACATCTTTGATTACTGTTTCGACTCTGATGTTTTCTGGTTTAGCCCACTGAGCTCCAGCTGACTCACAATCCAGGCCTGAACTTCCAGTAAATGATGTCTGGTTTCAGGCAAGCAGTGGATTATAATTATAATTTTTGTGGGGCTACAGCACCATGTTTTCTGCCTTGGTTTTGCAGGGAATGACCACTATGGTGAGTACATGGTCAGGATTTATCATCGAGTTCAGAGTGTCTATTCATGTGTTGTCCTTGTTGTTCTGTTGTTTCGGTGTAGTTTTAAACACAAATGTGTACAGAATAAATTTAAGTTGTGTCTTACTATATAATGACGAAAACTCTGTCTGTGGGTGTGTCTGTCTGTGTCTCTTTTCCACGTTTTTCTCCTCACTGACGTGGTCAATCCATGTGAAATTTGGCACAGTGGTAGAGGGTCATGGGAGGATGCGAATGAAGCAATATTACATCAATTGGCCAAAGGGGGGCGCTATAGCAACCGACTGAAATTGCAAACTTTGAATGGGCATATCTCATGCCCCGTATGTTGTAGAGACATGAAACTTTGCACAGAGATGCCTCTCCTAATGAGGAACAAATTTACTACAAGAACCCATAACTTCCAGTTATATAGATTTTCCGCCATTTTGATTTTTTAGAAAAACACTTAAAATCGATCTCTTCCTAGGACGTTTGACCGATCTGCATGAAACTCGGTGAACATAATCTAGGGACCAATATCTAAAGTTCCCTCTTGGCAAAAGTTG
>NC_065512.1:18952361-18958136 GCF_006386435.1 Epinephelus moara | reverse complement strand
GCTGTACATAATCACGGAAACTGTCAGTGTGTCATTCTGTCAGTCAGTCATTCTGTCTGTCCCACGTTTTTCTACTCACTGACGTGGTCAATCTATGTGAAACTGCACATAGGCATTGAGGATTGGCATAGGCAGAAGGTGACAAAGCTACCAATGGGTATGGACTAGTTTTAAATAATATGGATTCAATTTGTTTCCCTGCTCTACATATAGACTAATAACATTCATTTATTCAAATAATCATCGATACCCTGACTATTGTACAACCTCCAATAAGAGTGATTATTTAGAGTAATTAGCATTCTCTTTTAATTCTCATATTCCTCGACAAATCATACCACTGAGTTTAATGTTCCCCTCGGAGACACGTCACTCTACTGCAGCTTTCTGCTTTTATGATTTACAAATATAAAATTAAGGTTTCAATACATGCTTCCTGTTCTGGTTTGTGTACATTGTTTCTATTAGCAACGTCCACACTGTAAATCAATAAAGTCTCATAAAGGCAGGATTAATTTGCTTTTTATTAGCAACATATGGTGCCTGTCTGACTGGGGTGTGAGCCTCCCTTTTCAGAAACCAGCAATCATTCTGGATGAGGCCTGGTTTGAAGAGCAGCAAACTGGAAATTTAAATTTAGTTCAGTTTGTTGCCTCTAATTCTCTGTGATCATTGTCAAAAAGTGTGTATATATTATATTGTATTTTCAAATAGTTCAATATGTTTTACAGTTTTGCTGTTTGGTGACAAAAACAGGACAAAGGAGAAATAATTTAACCACTTCAAACTGCTAAGGGCACTTCAGCGTAGGCCGACAAATTTATAAAAATAACCTGGAAATGTTTGTGCGGAGGTTCGTCCAAGCTGTGTTCCTATCATGTTTAGTTCTTGACTTCCTGTGGATGACCTTCTGACCAGGGTGCCTCTAACGTGCCCGTGTAAAGTTATCATACTGAGCTTTAAAAATACATTCTGTTCTCAAGTTAACTTTTTAAAATTCACATCTAATGCTATTAAACTGTTCCTTTTTTGTGTTACGTGTTTTGTGTTGTTTTGTCTTATGTCTGTAGAATTTCAAGCAATTCATGAGCCATGATTACAGCAGCCTTTCATCAGCGTAACATCAGAGAACTTACAAACGGTGCTTCACTGCAGCTACAGCCATAATCCAGAAATGTATTTAAAAATTTAAGAACTCACAAATCAAATCAATCAATGACACAACTCACAACTCTCTCAAACATTGAAATTGGTTCGTTCAAACTACTATACCTTTGCCATGTAAAGGTTGAGGGTGGGTTGGCTTCCGTCAAACATTCAAATACGCCTTGAGACTTCTCAATAATGTTCACTCCCATCGGTGGAACTGCAAGAAACAGGGAGAGAGAATGACCTGAGTTACTGCTGAGAAGAAACTAATCACAGTGTATCAGAAAACTAAAGGACACCTATGTTTGGATTCCATCTGTCATGATAGTGTTGTTATCTTGCTTTCAGGACTTTTCAATTTGTTTCAAGGTTGTTTAACACTGCAGTATCACAATGTCTTACATTCCAGTGTCGGCTTGGGTGGTGTCATGGTATTACGACATACCAGGGTTAGAAATCCCACAAGTATATACTGTCAAAAGACCAGGGATATACTCACAAAGCTCTCCAGTGCTAAGAGTTGCTCCTAGTGACGAAATCTTAAGCATATGAGAATGGTATAATTATTAGTTTTTATCTCTGGTGGAATTCACTTACATATTATTGCCATCAGCTTATTAATAGCATTTTAACCTAAACAAAGAAAAGCGTACAATTTCCAGAAAGGTAAGTGCTGCTTTAAGAGAGCAGAGAGAGGAGAAAATTGTGGAAACACAAACACTGGATAACAGCGGGTAAATGAAACGCAACAGATTAGATCATGCAGGGCAAACATTTTTGGTTGAGCTCATAAAGGGTGTGCACGCACTTCCGACCTAACGAAATAACGCCAGAAATTAAACGATCACGACACCAAGAAATTGTAAAAAAGAAACAGTGCAGCAGTGATGACTTGGGTCTGTTGCAACCCTCCATCAGCAGAGTGATCATGACAACCTGTTCACGGTCAGCAGTTCATTTCATTTCCACTGGGTGTCAAAAATGGGTGTGTCTGTGACAACCAATCACACCTGTTAAAAGAATGCATCATACTGAGCAACGGGGTCAACCACACCTCCTCACTAAGGTAACCATTTCTGTCCCTTCCTTGCTCAGAGGAAGTTGCTCTGAGAACTTTCCTAAGTCACTCCCAAGCTTTAGGCTAAGTTAAGAGCTGTCTGAGAGTGTTCTGAGAATGTTTGTGAATACCGCCCCGGACTCCCTGTGAAAGCGCCAAAAAAAAGTCTGCGAGTCTGCAGGTGCGGTAAAGTGTGGACATTTGGATTTAGCGCTAACAACGGGGTCAACCACAACTCCTCACTAAGGTAAAGGTTTCTGTCCCTTTCTTGCTCAGAGCTGCTCTGAGAACTTTCCTGAATCACTCCTACGCTAGGACTCCTTACTAAAAAATTTAGGCCAAGTTAGGAGCTCTCTGAGAGTATTGTCAGAATGTTTGTGAATACAGCTCCAGACGCCAATCCTTCTATTAAACTCATATGGAAAGGCTGTATTGAAGATGTATCGTATGTAGTGCACATTGCGCCCCACCAGGAGGCAGCTGAGCTAAATGACTGTGGACATCCTGCAAGCAACGGCAGTGAGTAACCGCAACCGGCAAAACTGCGTATTTTTACATCCAATTCTGTGAATGAAGGATTTATTTCGACTAAACCAGAGCTGGTGATTGTTGGAATAGCGGACTAACTAACTCAATGACTAACAACACTAACTAAAATGCTTTTCGTGAGTTTTATTTTGTTTCTGTCGAGTTTGAATCAAATGTTTATACAATAAGGTAACACAGCAATTAAGCCTTTATGTCCTCAAAACCCTCAAAAAATAGGCTGCATACAAGAGAAAATATAAGTATAGTATAAAGTGTCAATAGAATTTAACAAAATAGGCTTAAGACACCTGAGGTGGCCAATCAAATTTAAGAGATGTCCTGTGCCACCCCTGGCCACACCCTGAAGCTCACTTTTTTACTGCTGCTACAGGAAGGACAAATTAGGGTGCTTCTAAATGTGTATCTAATGTCCATTTATTTAAAAAAAAAATATCTTTTACAGTTTGTACTTTTCAAATTCACAAATATTGACAATATTTAAACTGATGCAATCTGTCAATGTAAAGACTGCTGTTGTCTGACTCACAGACTGTTGAAACTGTATCTAGGCAGCCTGCAGACTATGTTGTTACTGGCTGAGGTTTAGACGGTGGGAGTGTTCTGTGTATTTGAAGGTTGGTGGGGAATTCCAGATACAGTGGGAGATCCTTTGTCCCTGCAGCCGAAGGAAGGAAGGAAAAATAAAGGCTTTGTACACTGGCAACTGCACATTTGTTTTGGTATTGGCACTGAGCTGTCATCTCTCCTATGTTATTGTCTCCTCTCTTTTTCATTCTTTTGCTTTGGCAACCAGATAACACCAAGTGATTTTGTTGAAAGATGTGTTATGTGCGTTATTTTATTTTATTTTATTTATTTTAAAATCACAGTATCCATATTTTTTTGTTTTCTTACTGTGTTTCTTACTTCCCTGAATCATTGTTCTTGCTCTTACATAACATTATTTAAACTCAGGGACGCCAGCGGATGTCTGGCCGAGGACACCAAAATGTTCAGACACAGCACTGCGTCTCATGATCTTTCTCCAGCCATCCACTGCTCCCTGGTTGAAGACCTCAAGTTGACCATGATGCGGGTCACTTGACTGAGGTAATGACTTGGCTCAGCTGAACAAAGCGCATGTGATGCAGTTGGAAAAAAAGTATGCAGCCTTCTTAGCATTTTTTTTTAACTTTAACTGACCTGCTCCCACAGGCCCTGTTTACAGGTACAGTCCTGGGTGATCGGATCACAAGTGGACAGCTTTCAAGGTCTAGAGTGTGATTTAGGGGCATCTATTGGCAAAAATGGTATATAATATTCATGACTACATTTTCATTTGTTTATAATCCCCTGAAAATTGCAATTGCAACCTTGGAATGAGGTGTTTATATCTACATACGGAGCAGGTCCTCGTCCACCATGTTCGACAGTAGCCCAGAACACAACCCTCTAGATAGGGCCATTTGCATTTTCGTGTTGGCCACCATAGCTCTCCTACATGCTTGGCACAGTGGAGAAGTTTCACTTTGCAACCTCATTGCTAGATGCCTCTAAATCCTACACACTGGTTCTTTAAGTGAAATGCACCCAATGTGTCCTTAATATGTCTTGAGATCCCATTCATTAGACCACATTTGGAGGTTGTCTGGGCGGCATATGGCCACATTCTTTAGGCAGTGTGTGCACTATTGAAGAAGCACCTACTCAGCCAACAGCCTCATTTAATAGAGCTGTGTTCCAAACAACATAGGTTTTATTGGGTTTTATTGGGTTTGCCTGGAACACGCCAGTAGCAGTGTTTCCCACAGAAGCAGAATCTATGTGTGATGGTAGCTGATATGGGAAGGGGGGGTGTCAGCAAACTTCCCTTTTATACTTCTTGTGTGTATTTGTGGCACTGTGTTACCGACACTATTAATTATGTATAGAGCAACATGCATATTGTTACCAGAACATTTACAAAAGCGGTTTGTTTTTATTTTAGAGGACAACGAGCATAGAAGAAAATTTCGCTTTAAGCACCAGTTTGCACAGACTATATTACAACAGATGTGTACTTCAGTGATGGGCGTAAAACTGTGGAATTCTCTACAGAATGTGAATATGTTTAAAGGGTTGTCTAAATATTTTGCAATTTAAGAAAATGCATAAAGAAAGAACAATTAGGTTATATGAAGTTGTCACATGGGCATTGTGTATGGCTCTCGATTCTTCTGTTTATTTATTTTTCTTTCTGAAGTTACTGTAGGTATTGGTTATTAACTATAACTGACAGATCATCTATTTCTTCTGATCATTTGTGTTTTGAGAGAGGGGCGGGTAAAATAATACTGTTTTCTTCCCCTGCTCCTTTTCCATCATGGACATATTCTGTGTCCCATCTCTAACAGGATATATGCAGGAATCCTGAGGTTAATTTCAATACCTTTTTAAGACTTTTTTAAGACCTTCCAAAAAAACTTTAAGACCTCATCGCCACTTCAAGCTGTTGTTAGCAGCAACGCATTTTTTTTTATATATATATATAATTTTTGGGCATTTTTTGTTTTTAATGGACAGGACAGTTAAGTGTGAAAGGGGGAGAGAGAGAGGGAGAGACATGCAGCAAAGGACCACAGGCNACTTCAAGCTGTTGTTAGCAGCAACGCATTTTTTTTTATATATATATATATAATTTTTGGGCATTTTTTGTTTTTAATGGACAGGACAGTTAATTGTGAAAGGGGGAGAGAGAGAGGGAGAGACATGCAGCAAAGGACCACAGGCTGGACTCGAGCCCAGGCCGCTGCGGCAACAGCCTTGTACATGGGGCGCCTGCTCTACCACCAAGCCACCGACGCCCCAGCAGCAACGCATCTTTAACTTACTAAACAGTTGTAGTTTGCAATTAAATCTATGGAGCACAAACATACAACAGAACTCAGATAAGATGAGAAGGAATAAAGCTTGAAAGAATAAATTAAACCAAAGGCAGGTTTATTAAAATACACCTTAGGTCATAACAAGTAACACAGCTTTACAGCTCAACATCAACTATT
>NC_065512.1:18928703-18952122 GCF_006386435.1 Epinephelus moara | reverse complement strand
AGGGTTTTAAATTTTAGTGTTAAATCAAAAGTTAAACACTACTTATCAGCAACCAGAAGTGTTTTTTCGTTTGTAAATATTTTTATCTTAATTCTAGAAGTGTTTTTTCGTTTGTAAATATTTTTATCTTAATTCTAGGGTTGCAAGAAACTACCCTTTCGCCATAATTTAAGTTATTAACTTTTTTGGACTTTTTTTTCCCGCCCCACCCCGAGTGGCAGTCCGAGTGTGCCTACCTACACATCGTTGTTTGTAATAGTCGCGAGGAGGAAAATAAATTATACATTCATGGATACTTTTTGTCAAAGCTTGAATGCCAAGAAAATTTAATACTTCATAAAATCGCGATTAAGACTTTTTAATACTTTTTAAGGGCCTTAATTTTCCGACATTTGATTTATCAACTTTTAATACTTTTTAAGACCCCGTGGACACCCTGTCTAAATACAGAGGGTCCATGAATGCAGCACAGGCAGAATGTCTCATTAGTTCTTTAATTCCTCAGCAGCTGTTTGTGGAGTTTGAGCCTTGGGGTTGACGACTGATCAGCTGATCTGATCAGAGCTAATCAGATCAGATCAGATTGATGGGTGAGAGGAGCAGCTGCTGCAGAGGCGAGTGAAAGCAAACTTTTAGACACAACACAATGAATGGTTAAGTTTTAGTTTTCATCATTGCGCCTGGTGTTATCTGTATTGTTTGGCCACAAGCCAAAGTCTTTGCAAACTACTTCTTAATTCACAGGAAGTGCACACCAGTTAAAACGACCCATTTGAAGTTTGCAAACAGAAAAGATGTATATTTATGTATGATCCTATCACAAGTGCTCAGTCGAGATGCATTCTCCATATCAGATGCATGTTTATACCAGGTGTGTTTATTTATTAGGGGGAAAAAAGGACTTCTATGCTACACTTCTCGCCCTTGACTCCAGGCGTTTGTCACACTTTGGGTGGACTAGAAAGCGTGGCCTGGTGTGGTTTATAAAAACACTCTGGGTGTGAACCAGAAAAATGATCTTAATGCAACAGTGGTTTGGAGTTTACCCAGTGAGCTCTGGTATAAATAATTATCTGGGGCATAGACCATGTTTAAAATCTACTCACTCGAAAAAATACAGCTGACTACTTTAATAAGTTGAACACATTATCAGCCATTATACAGTCTGTTTCAGTTTGGGGCTTCCCTTGTAAAAATACACTTTACAGAAGTGATGAGTACAACACCCGAAAATAACACTATAAAGTTAGAAGTGTTATGTAGGCTAAACTTTTCTTGCACCTGTGCTGCAGATGGCGAGCAGCTGTGTGACCCTGAACGCATGTTGTGAAACTGATCCACATCAATGATTTGAGCTTTTCTCCACTGACTGAATAAACACATCTGAACTCAAGGACTGTAACTTAGCTCCAGACAAAATACCCAGAGCCTAAAATTGCGCAGCCAGAGCCCTGTGGGATTGTCTGCTACTGTAAGTCGTGCTAAATGAGAATGAGCTAGCTTCAAATACTGCCTCCACTGTAGCGATCAACGATCTAAGAAAGCATCTTGCTCTGTCACCTCCTTGCCTGACCATGCCCTTTGTCTTAGTTGCCCTCCTCATTGTCTCGACTCTTGTCCTTCTTGCCTTGTTGTTACAAGTGCATTTCGAAGTTTGTGTAAACATGAAGCAACATTCATGGAGACAGAGTACACAAGAAAAGAAACAGGCATGTCTTGTGCAAAGCAGTTCCCATTTTAAACAGATCACATATCTGTAATTTAACATCAGACAATGTCTTAAAAGATGATTTTGCAGTATGACTAGTGTCATTTTATCAACAGTGTGTAAGGCAACTGGAAAAATGCACTGACGAAAAGAGTTACAACTGCTCTGACCTGAAAATTTGACTGACATTGACACTGAACACAGAAAAGGAAGCTTCATCTTCCTTATCATAACTAGCTCTACTCGCTTCGTATCTACTTCCTCTCTTACATAAGCATCATGGCTCTCTGTAAACATCTCTGTGTATTGCACTTTTGTTAGTCCAACCTCCATTAACTCTTAACTAACCAGTTAATTAAAGAAAAAGTGAGTGGCGTGAAATACAAGAGGGGCTTTCCTTTCAGTCCACCACTCCACTGACTAGATACCTGAAACGGCTTATTATAGAAGTATTACTGAATGGTTAACACTCCCTGACTTTACCGTCAGCCTTGTTGCACATGATTGGACAGCAAAACACATTTATGCACATTTGTGCACAGAGTCGTGTTAAAGTAGTCCCCAGCAAATGTTTGAGCACCTGTAACCAGAGCAAATAGGAACACCTGTGGGGGTGATTATGCCAACAGTGCCAACCACTGTTTCAACAGCCAAAACGCCAGAAAAAAATGTTGGCAGCATACATTTTTGCAAACCACAGACACATATATCTTAATGTTATTATAAAGCAGATATGTTGAATATTTCCTGTTGAACCAACACTGTGGTGAATGTGCAGTTAAGGGCATGTAAATCCCTTGGTTTCAGTTAGGAAAAGTCATGTTTTGGCGGCAAATTCCCCCCAACTGAAAACACAGCTGTGTTTCAGTTAAAAAAAAAAAAAACCTTTCCTGTGCTACTATCCAGCAAAGTCTGTGTAAAAAACAATCGCATTCGTGGCATTGCCTGGCAGGAAAGGCAGCAATGTCTCGGTAAGAAACAACCAGTTTTTTTGTCACAAATGGCAACAGCTTGCTTAACACACCCAGGTTTGGTGGCTGAAAAGCTGCTGGAAACTAGGGGTGTGCCATATCATCTTGTTCAGGATAATACCGGTATAATTTTTAATATCATATGAAAAAATTCATATCATAATACTTGCGATATTTAGACCTGTTGACTCATACTGTTAACCACGGCAACAACAAACCTCCTGAACGTCCTGAATGTTTTATGAACAGCTTCTTCTCAGACTCTTTTAGCGAGTTACCGCTCAGAGGGAACTCATTCAGCGGCTCCTCCAGCAGCAGCACAGCATCTCCCCCTCACCTCTTTCACACAGGAGTCAGTTTCATCAAGTGATTTTGCTGTGAATCTTTGGTAATATAAACCTATGTGACGCTTGTGACTCGACAAAAAAACGACATATATGTACAATAGTTCTGGTATCATAACAGCCTGTCACAGGTTACAGCGTGATGATAGAATGATAATCCAAAAACACTGATATGATACGTTTGAAATGTAAAAATGTGACATTTTATTCTGGCGACTGACCTGCTTTTCAAATAATTAATTAAATAAATTAAATAACAATGCTAAAATGAATTACAACGATCAAGCACATTGCTAAGTAATGTAGAAAAGTATTTGTATACTCACAGAAGACCTGTATGTTGAAGTTGAGGGTTTCTTTGTCCGACCTGGCTGCACTGGTGACAACACACTGGACCGAATGACTGTTGATTTCTTTGGTTGGTATTCCAAACAGTGAGCTGACCGTGGTAGTCGTACCGTTGGCATGCGAGCTGTAGTTGGTTGTTATCCTCACTGATTTTTCCAGGGTACCAGTGATCCACACCACCTCTGCAGGAGGCCTGGAACCAGCAGCCGTGCAGGTAACGAGGGAAACTTCTTCATCACCCAAAGTAACAGGATCATTCTTCAGGCTTATGACCGGAGGCACTAGGGGAGTTACATACATAAAAAAAGTTAACATGCAAGCAAGAAGGTAAAAACAATTCTCTTACTCATTTTTAATACAACACATTATACCAAGCAAATTTAGAGGTATCTCTGTCTTGTGATTGCCACTGGGGAACAAAGTGAAGATACATGTGTAGGTGCCTTCATCCATCAGTGTGGTGTTGGATAACTCCAGAGATCCATCGTTGTTGGTAAAGTTCCCGACAAATGCAAATCGATCGTCACGTCCGTTGACAAACTGTGGTCCGTTTTTAGCCAAGATTGTATAGAAATTGTTATTCTGAGGTTTTCCTCTGGTCATCTTCTGCCATGAAATCTGAGTCAAGGGCTCTGCTGTGTCGACGAGTTTGCAGGGTAAGATGGCGGTCTCCCCTTGCACCACGGTGATGTTTCCTCCAATCACCTTGAGACCTGTTGGGAGGATAAAATCTCATCAGGCAATCACATCCCATGTCAGTAGGCACAAAGACAAGTAAAGGCACTGATAGATGGAAGCATTCATGCTCGGCAGAGCATCTGACATTAGCAAGCAGAAACACACTACAACAGCCATACTTTCTTTCACTCACTGAAACACTACGCTTTTCAAGAACAATCACCAAAATGGATTCATTTCAATACACTGGCTTGGCGTTACGTGTAGATGGGGAAATTGAAGCTTTTGCAAAGTCATGTTGGTGTGGAAACATAAGCCTGGTGTAGGCGTTCTTTAAACAAAAGCATGTTTTGACTACTGTGACAACAACAGCCTACAATCAATCTTAATGACAGGAGTGTGGGCGCACGGCTGACCCTGGCGCAACTTTCAAAATGATGAATTAGTATCTCAATAATGTCGAGTTAATATCTCAAAAATGAGTTAGTATATTAAAATATTGACTTAGTATCTCAAAATAATTATTTATTGTCCCAAAATAATGACTTAGCATGTCAAAATAATAAGCTCTCAATGTAGTGAATTAGTGCCTCAAGATAATGAAAAACTTTTAAAATAATGACTTGGCATCGTTTCTAGGGATGTCCCAATCAAGTCTTTTTGCCCCGATGCCAATCCGAGTCATTTGATACTGAATATCTGCCGATATCAAGTCCCGATCCAATTCTTCTATTTTCCCTGATTACACAGCCACACATGACATCCAAGCTGTTCCTTTTTACTAAATAGCAAAGTATAAAAAAAACAAACCCTCTCCTTTATCTATTTGGCCTTGTCGCTGTCTCGATGAAATGTCTCTGTCCCTTTAAGAGAGTATTTTTCAGTATTTGTTGCCTCTGTGCAGCCTTTGCCTGAGTTACCTGAATGAAATGTATTTCACTCAGTGTTTATTTTTGTTATCCGTACATCTTTAACACAGATGAGGCTTCTGTGGGCTTTTGTTGCACCTGCAGTGGCGTGGTGAGTGTGGTTGTCATCGGTTCTGCACTGCTGCTGATCTCTCCTGTGAACAGGGCGGAGAAACGTCTCCCACCCTTTCCATGACTGCTGGACAAACATCGCACCACAGAATGTCCTTCCTGCCGGTTACCATCAATCGTCACAAATTCTCCCTCAGAGTGTCGGCCGCTCTGTCAGTGGACTGGCTTTTGGACTTTTGAAGCTACTGCATTTATAATTCATAAAAACCAACAGGATGCAATAATTCAACTGCTGCAATATTTTTCACCTCTTGAATGTATATATTTATTCAACATACAGTGCATGTATTTCTTATGTTTACTCTTATTCTGTTTCATTCTATTGATGTATATATTGTAGTTAAATTTTCACACTTACAGCCTCAGCACAGTGAGGATACATATTTTATTTGTAATATTTTAATATCTTAAGTACTAGTGTTAAACACTGTAGCATGATGCACATTTTATTTTTTTTAAAATAAACATTTTCATTTCTATTCTAATCTAACTTCATTTAATTGTATTGCTTTATATTTACATACCTCTATTTCATAATCTTATTTTTACTTCTTATAATTCTCTATTCTTTACATCAGAGCGACTGTAACGAATCATAATTTCCACTCGGGGATCAATAAAATATTTCTGATTCTGAAATACAGAATGTCAAAACACTCAGAGAGTTAATGTCGGCACTGATATCTCAGGTCTCGCAAGATTCTTCTTCTTCTTCATTGGTGTTTTACTATACAGTTTATGGTGTTTTACAGCAGTTGGTCTCTCCAGACTTGAGTTGTTGTAGGAAGTTACCACTGTAGCGAGCTTACAAATGCGACTGTTTGAAGTAGTCATGGCTGAATTTTTACCCGATTTTGACCAACTGGATCTGGATGAGCCATCTGAATTTGATGACTGCCCGTATTTATTTGAACACGGAGTACACGGATGTACACGGACGCAGAGTTCATTGAAGAGGGACGAGAAGAGAGGGAGCAGGCAGAGGAAGTGTTTTGACTTGCCACAACAAATATGTCCGATTCCAGCTAAAGGTAAAGACAGACAGGCAGGTCAGCCCTAGCTTCATACTGGAGCAATGTCCCATATTGAACATCCTATCACTCATTTAGACAAAAGTAGATCGGAAAATAGGGTCCAGGTAGAAAAAAAAACATTAGTTCCCCTTTAAAGTCCACTTCAGCTCTCATGGGGCCTCAGTCATCTTCCTGTTTACAATATAGCCTATATATAATATTGACATAGTTTTGTTTTTTCTGTGACGTGGCACTGCAGTGTGGTTATGAAGCTTCTCGCTTACAGTTTCACTCAAAACTGGAGTAAAACCTCAGTGTTTCTGTGTGCTGTAGACTGTTGCCATTTGATACATTCTACTTTCACATCTGGAGACGTGCACTATCTTCCATGGACCAAAATACTCCTTGTTCTGCATCCTTGCAAGTGTTACAAGCCGACAGGGTTTTGACTGTTTTTGCAGCCGTCCCAGTGCAAAAGCATGTGATCTAGAGGGCTAAATACAACGGCAAAGAGAAAAGCGAACCTGGAGTGCTTTGTGTTCACAAGATACAGTGTAAGTGAACCGCTTGAAAAACAGACAAAACCACGTCGGCCTGTAACACTTGCAAAGTTGCAGGACAAGGAGTAGGTTGGTCCGCGGACGAAACTGCCAATGTGGAAGTAGAATACATTAAATGGCAACAGTCTACAGCACATAAATGCTAAGGTTGTTCTCCAATTTTAGGTTCATCTGAAAGTGAGATGCTTCACAGCTGGACTGCAGTGCCACGTCAACGTAAAACAAAACCATATCAATATTATATATAGGCTACAGTGTGAACAGGAAGAAAACTGAGGCCCCATCAGAGCTGAAGTTGAACAGAAAGAGAACCGAGTCCTCTTTCAAATGAACCGACAATGTCAACGCAAGAAGAACCAAGTCCCTTTTCTGTTAGTCCACGTTTTGGTGCACTTTAAGAGGACTGAGTTCTGTTTGTTTAAAAAGCCCAAAAGTTTGGGCTAACTTGGAAATGCAACACGAGTTGGATGAGAGTTGAAATAATTATAATAATAATTAATGGAAATGATGAATGTGTACTTCAAACTTTGCCTTCATCAAAAAAAAAAAAAAAAAAACCCCAAAAAAACAAAAACACCTTTTGCGGCAATTACAGCCTGGCAGACCTAAGGCATTCTAGCTGTCAAGGTAATCTGATGAGATTTCACCCCACGCTTCCTGGAGCATCTCCCACAAGATGGATTGGCTTAATGGAATTTCCTCCATACCATATGGTCAAGCTACTCCCATAACAGGTCAACAGCGTTCAGATCCAGAGACTGTGCTGGCCGCTTCATTACAGTCAGAATTCTGGCTGACGGCTTAGTCTTTAAATATTCCTGACACATTTTGGAGGTGTGTTTTGGGTCATTATCCTGTTGTAGGATGAAACTGGCCCCAATCAAGTGCTGTCCACAGGGTATGGCATGGCTTTGCAAAATTCTGTGATAGCTTTCCTTCCTCAAGGTCTTTTCCACTCTGTACCACCTCCAAAGCACCCCCAGACCATCATGCTGCCTCCACCATGCTTGACTGATGGCATTAAGCACTGTCCTTGCATCTTTTCACTTGTTCTGCGTCTCACAATCATTCTTCTGTTTGATCCGAAAGACCATAAACGTGGCCTCATCTGTCCACAACACCTTCTTCTAATGTCTGTGCTCTTTTGCCCATCTGAGTCTTTTCTTTTTAATGGCCAGTCTGAGATGTGGCTTTTTCTTGGCAATTCTGCCATGAAGTCCAGCTTCCCAAAGTTCGCTGTTGATGCCGACACTGGTGTTTGATAGGTTCTATTTAGTGCAGCTGCTAGTTGAGGATCTGTGAGGCGTCATTGTCTTGGACTACACATTCAGATATGTCTTCTTGCACATTTGTGCCCACGCCCTTGTCCTGACCTTGTTAGGGCCAGTTTGTGCTGCTGTCTAAAGGGAGTAGTTAACAGCATGGTAAGACAGATCTCTAAAAGAAGTTCTCTCTTTCTGGCCATTTTGAGCCTGTAAACAAACAACTGCTGATACTTCAGATACTAAACTAGCCTAAAGGATGCCATGCTCCCTTTTTCGCTCTCTTATTAGTACAGGTTTTCAGCTGTGCAACACAATTGCGAAAGGGTTTTCTAATAATCAATTAACCTTATGAAATAGATCATTCTTTAAAAATCATCCGATTCATTTTAATTGTTTGTGAAATGGAAAAAAATGTTTTGTGAATTGCATGAAAATGTGTTTCTTTGGAAAACAAAGAAATTTGAAAGTGATCCCAAACTTTTGAGTAGTAGTGTGTGTAAAAACACCCTGACAGACAGTGAAAAGTTGATGACTGGACATCGCTCATCATTATTTTGAGATATTAAGTCATCATTTTAAGGTAACTCATTAATTTTGAGATAGTAACTCTTCACTTCTAGAAAGCTGCTCGTTATAATAATTTACAGGATCCATTTTATTATAATCACACTGGCAGAAATGGCTTCCGTACCTTCCAGTATCACACGGTTTTGTGTGTTTGCATTTTAGAAACCTTTGAACATGTGCTTGCATCACACAAAGCTGAGCAGAAGTTTGTTATGTAGATGCTTTTCAAACATGACATAGGATAGGGTAACATGCAGAGTCAGTATTTTGGGTAATCATTTGTATACAGGTATAGCTTGGGGGAATAAAGGGGAGGAGGAAGATGAGAACACGTGTCTTGGGAGAAAATGGAGTTTGCTAAAATAATATTTACTCACTAATCCACACATTAAGCTACCAAACCATACTGTACTCTACTGTTCCTCGCATTTACATCTGATAGTTTTTAGTTAGCTTGATTAACACATTGCTTTTCTAATTCAAAGTCTGAGTGGCGTCATCCTTTGTTCCCAGTGATAACCATGTGGCAACATCTGATACACCAGCTATTGTCAGGTAACTGTTAGGAGGGAGACAACCTGTCTCTTTGTTCCCTCTTTCACAGCAGATGTAACACGTCACACCCCATCTATTTTCAAACTGGTCCAACCTTGTGTAATGTCTGCCAAGGAGATGTTTCATTAACCCTTTCTATGTGCAACGTCGCAACTATGTCTGTCTTCACGTCTGATGTGTATTTTATTGTTGTATTGTAATGAACTCCACATTTTTTCTATTTGTGTAACGTTAGGCTGCTACGTAAACTGACTGTAACGTTAGTTAGGCTAAATGTAGCCTGGCTGTATGAGAAGAGGAGTCAAAAGATAGCGTTTAGCTTGGCCTACCTTCTGTAACTGTGCTCAGGATCAGTATTAACACCAATAAAAGCATAGTGGAGCTCCTGGAGAAACATTGTGTCCATAGCGTATCCTTAAATGCACAACAGAGACAACCATCCATCCATCTCGCCTCTCATTCAGTTTCGCAAATGTGGCTGCCAGAGTGTTAGTGGGGCTGCTGCATAATGCTGCGTTCAGGTGCACTGGGATTTCAGGGTGATGACTTCGTCAAGTAAGGATTTTAGGCCCGTTTCCACCGCAGGAACTTCGGGGTAATTTTACGGGGCCGGGGCCGTTGGTGCGTGTCTCCACCGCAGGAACCGCCCCCTAAGGACAGAGTTCCGGAACTTTTACAGGGGCTAAACAAGTCCCTGCCTCGGGGTAGGTACTCAGAACGGCCCCGAAAGACTCCTGGCTGGGGCTTGGGGATTACTTGGTGCTGATTGGATATACTCAAGGAGGGATGTGACGTTAACAGAAAGCTACAAAATAGCCGGCATTTTTAAAACTCAGCAGACGAGAGTTAGCTCGTTCATATATCTTCCGCCGCCATGTAAAAAAAAAAAACTCACTAAACGGTCCGTGAAAAAAATAGTTACAACATGATTGAGCTAGCAAAGCAGTTTTGTGTTGCTATGTGTGGTATTTATTCAGTTATGGTTGATGCTAGTCTACTAGCCGGCTGGCTAGTACTGTTGTGTATGGAGATAAGTCTTCAGCAAACTTGGCATGCTCACTCAAAAGTCTCAAAGTGTAATTAGGTGCCGGTCCAAAAAATTACAGCAAAGCAGAAGAGCCAGACAACACTCCCTAATAAGCAGGGCTGCCCCTCCCTAAACGCAGAACACGCGCTGTGCGTAGGGTCTCATCTTCCATGGGAGGCCACATTTTGCGCGAGGGGACGCATTTGCGCATATACGCAATGGATACCGTGAGGCGCGCGTAGAATCAGCTCGAGGAAGGAGAGAAGAGACCTGACTGCCCATGCGTCGCTGCAATGATTGACAGCACTCCACATCTGAACAATCAGAGGGGTGCGCTGGCAGGCACTTGCAGAGCTGCAGCAGGTGAAGAGCTGTCGACATGTCGTCCAAAAGAGCCTCAGGAGTATGTGCGGGGACAGGAGGGCGGGCGGACTCCACGGAAGAGGAGACCCGAGCCTCGGGGGTATGTGCGGGGCCGGGAGGTCGGATGCTCCCAGAGAGGGGAGAGGGAGAAATATAGCTAAATAAGAGGAAATTAGAAAAGAATGTCTCTGTATTTTATTTTTGTTTTCAGTGTTTAATTAAGGTTGGAGAGGCGGAGGGCTGAGGGAGTTTGGACGCCTCCAGAGAGGGGAGAGGGAGAAATATAACAAAATAAGATTAAATAGGAAAAACCTGTCTCCCTCTTTCATTTTATTTTCAGTGCTTAATCAAGGGTGGGGGATTGAGGTGGTGGAAGTTACTTTCTTTTGATGAGTAATCGATGGCTATTTGTGACTCAGATTTGTTTATTTATTTCAGTTTGAAGTTATTTTATTTAATATTTATTTATTTATTTCAGGTTGAATTTTTTATTTTATTTGACTCATACAGCCAAACTACTGTATCTACAGTATATTTGTTATTGCCAATAAAGGTTGTCAAGTTAAATGGCAAGTTGTTGTACGGTCATTTTGTACCTATGATACATTTGGGATGGGGGCCTCCAAATAACATTTCGCTTAGGGCCCCAGTTTGGTCAGGGGCAGCCCTGCTAATAAGTGTAATACTTTAATATAGTGGATTGCACAGCAGCAGTCGAATGGACGCAGTAGATGCTGAGGCACATCAGAAATGTTATTTATAAATCAGCAAAATAATCAAAGCAAAAAAAGAAGGGGATTAATAACAAATGAGAAACAACCCCAAAATGACAGTAGTTAAAATTACTTTATTACAATTTATGCTATAAAAATAAAGGCCTTAATATAAATTCTAAAAAAAAAAAAAAAAGGTGAGTGATGTAAAAGTTAACTCAGCCCTAAGTAAGCAAAATTAAAGTAAAGAAACTGAGCAGTGGCCACTTGTGCAGAGGCAGACTACACAGGTGTGCCAAGGGGTGCTACCACGACTCACCACAGGTGGGCACAGCAAACACCACAGCAATCCTCAAATAAAAATAGTGTAGTCTATGGTGTCCCTGTGCAACTACTCACATGCTAAAGTGAAGGGACCTCACCACGGGTGCCTAGCCTAGCAAAAACAAAAATGTATCCCAATTGACTAAAATGCAAAAATAACTCAAGGCTGAACTATGAAACTCAAATGGGGATGACTATGACAAAATGATAAAGCAAACATGTGAAAAAACGAAATCACAAACCAATAATTCAGCAATAATCAGTGGTCAAATTGTTAATTTTTAACAAGGGAGATGCAATGTAGCTTTGATTTTTTTGCGTGCACTTATCATCAAATATGACAGCACAGATGTGCAAAATTAATCAAGATTAAGAAAAATGGCATGACCTATACCTGCTGCCTTTAAAAACAAATAATGCAGTAGTATTGCTATTGCAATACAGACAAACATTTTAGAGTATAAATAAGAGTAGTTCTGAAATAGCTGAAAATTAATCCTAGAGTCACTCTTATCCTATAGACATTTCCTTAGCCATTTCTCCTTACCTGTGAAGACTTGGGCTGATAATTGGTGCTGCTGTCAGGTCCCTGTCCTGATACCTGCCTGGTTTCTCCCTGTCCCTCTTCTATCTATTGCAATAATATAGATAATAAATGTGCAAAGCAAAATTTAGAAATAGAATTAATAGTAGTGGTGACATAGCTGTGGAATTAATTACACAGTCACTTATGCCATAGATATTTTCTCTAAACCAGTTATAATCTCTCCTCACCTGTGAAGACCCTGCATGATCATACTTGCTGGCCTCTGTCCACTGTCTCCTCCCTGACCCTGCTCTTTATATTGTGAGATTAAAAAAAATATATGTGCAAATAGTGAGCACAAGTTCTGCGCAGAAATTGAGGAGTGGGTTTTTTCCTAGCATGAAACTAGCTAGCAAGTGATTTAACATAGTAACATTAGTATTCTTGTTAACTAGCTTAACTTGATATATTGGCATCTATTATTAATTAGTCATCATTTAGCTAACATTATCTACAGTACATGCAACAGCATTACTCAAGTTACACGATTTGTTTGGAAGAAACTGTGCAAGGTTTTTTGCTTCTTGCTGGCTGGTTTGCTGAACATAGTTAACACAGCAGCACTGCCTAGCAGCACACGTCTTGTCTGTGAGCTATTGATTCAGATTACAACATGACAGCGTGTGTATGCGGCCTGGCTCTGCCTAATCATGGTGCGTTTAAAGACAGCTCGGAAAAACGTTACGTGGGGGACATGTCCCGTATTAGGGCCTTGGTTGGCCAAGGTAGGAGTCAGGCCCAGGCTGCGTTCATCCTACACACAGTTAAGAGTATTCCCACCACACAACAAAAAATCTTTTATCTGTCACTTAACTAAATGATTATTATGTTGTACAATTTATTAATGGATTCTTGTTGTAGGTGACCCCCACTATGTCCATGTCAGATTTCATGTAGTTCTACTGTACAGCTGAGGAGAAATTTAAAGGGAAAGTCTGCTCAAATGACAACATAGTATGTTAATTTCTTCATGTTAAATATTTTTAAAAACTTGTTTATAGGTTATAAAATCTTTCAATGGATTCTTGTTCTAGGTGACCCCCACTATGTCCATGTCAAATGTCAAATAGTTCTACTGTACAGTTTAGGAGAAATTCAAGATAAAATCCGCTTGAATTACTACATAATCAGAATTCTCATTATTATTAGGGCCGTAATGGTACATGTATTTGTGTCGAACTGTTCGGTACGCGACTTTCTGTTCGGCATGACCCTGTACCGAATTATTGGGCGCAGGATATTATTTTATTTTGTTTTATTTTAATTCCGTTTATGCGAGCCGAACCATTTAAAAAATCTAGTTCCCCGACGGACATTATTGAGTGACGGACTGAGTCCGACCGTAAATCTCCGCTTTCACTTTGTGCAGCGCATTCTCGCATTTTGACAACTGGTAGACCCATGAGCTACAATCATGCCCTTTCTGAAACGTACACCGTTGGTTGTCACAAATGTAGTCATGTGTACCTCTCTTGTGCCAGGAAACATCTGCTCAATGTTCTCCATTATTTCTTTTTTTAGAACATCGACAGGAACAGTTGAGACACTTGTGATCTCAAAAGCAGGTTTTTCAAAACTTGACGCTTTCATGTGATAAGAAATCATGAACTGGTGCTTGACAGCTAGCGTGAGGGGCACATTTTTGAAGCAGTTTGAATGTCGAATGACCTGCTTAAAAAAGCTGTGCTTGGCCTCAAATCGCATGGTCCAGAGACAAACAAGAGGACCAAACTTCCTGATGAGTACAGGATAGTGCTCCAAGTAATGATGCTTGGGTATAAGCTGCATATCAGGAAAGAGTTCTTGGTATCTTTTGCGATGCAATGAAATTTTGCAATCAAGGTAAGCAATGGATTCCTCAGTGTGTGTTGGAGCAACCAAAAGCTCTACAACATCTTTTAAATCCATTTGAATTTGCCAAGCCTTGTCACCCTCTGGCACCAGATGCCCAATGATTAATGGGAGAAATCTTAGCAGGGCCCAGTTCTCATGGGCATTCCCCCCAATTGTTTTAGAGAATGTGTGTGGAATTGCATGAGGCTTGTTAGTCTTGTCTGACCACTTGTACGGAAAACCAAGGATGGATTTGTTAAGATGCTCAAGACTAAAATATTTCTTGGATATTAACACTGACAAACACTGTGCAAGCTCCACAGGCACAATACCCTCGAACACATCATGCATGATATCAGGGGGATAACCTGAGAGAACATCAAAGTGAGCAAGGTTTTTAGTGAATACACACTGTCTTTTGACCCCAAAACAGCTTGAACCATCCTTCTGGGCAGAGTTCACATGTGTTTCATGTAGCACTTTGGTTCTCAGAATGAATGAACCTGATCTCACATCTTTTGTTTGGATCTCTTTTCGTGTTGCAGTGCAGAATCGGCATATGTGCCCTGCGGTAAAGCTTTCATTAAAACCTGCAATACCGTGAGCACCGAGGTTATCAGCAAGAACAACTTGAACTGTGCCTTTAACACACCTACCGAGCAAAGGAACAAAAATTCCATCTTGCTCAAGGGTTTTTAAATCTTGAAGAAGTGGTTGCAAGACTTGGTCATAACCATACTTCTTCACATCATCAGATTTGCTCAAGACTGCCAAGTAAATCGAGGAAAGTACTGAATGCGATCCTGGAGGCAAATTACTCAGAGTCCAGTAGATTGCACAGAGCTTGTGTTTTCTGCGAGAAGTACCCAAAGGATTGCATACCTCGAAGTCATCTACGTACAACGTTAGGAAAATTCTCAACTCATCCCCTGAAAGGAAACTGTTTTTCTTAAAGTGAGACCCATCCTGAAATGACTTATAAGTATGCTGCTCTCCAGTTGTCCCATTACTCTGATAGGCTCTGTGGTTCTCACTGATCTTATCCACAACATCCTTCCTATTTAAAAGCTGTTGCAAACTCTTCAGTATAGGCACATACTGGCAGCTTTTATTTTCCTTTTCATCAAGCATGTACTCAACGGGCTCAATGACATTAAAGTTCTCTCTGTAAAAGTTGTTGCGGAGATATGATGTGCTCAAACAGCCACCCTCACCTATAGCTTTAAGCAAGGGGTGAGAGGCTGAGAGGGCTGTGGCTACTTCAGTTGTCACTGACCTATCAGATGTGGAACCATGTTTCCTGAGTACATCTTCAATAATGTTTACAGAGAGGGGAAATGTGCCTGCGCTAAACAAATAGTGCAGTTCCTCGAGAAACTCATCCATTTTTCTGGCTGGCACATGAGCAAAATGTTCAAGTTTGAATAAAGCTGCAGCTAAATTTTGCTGAATTGTGTCAGGCAGAGTCTTACTTAAATCTACATCTTCACTTGGAAAAGCACTGTTTATTTCCATTGCAGAGTCATCCGAGTTAAGTGCATCTTGCTCTGCATTGTCAGACAACTCTTGAGAAACTCCAGTTGTAGTCACTATGCCTGGTTTGAAATCATTTAGCGTATGGGGGTTGTGTTTCCTGTTTTTGTGAGAGTGATATGTTCCGTAGATATTTGTTTTGTAATTACAATCCCTGAAAACACAGGCAACAGTTTCATAGCTCTTGAAATGAATGCCTAAATGTGAGAAAAAATCTCTCTCAGTAGAAAGACTACTACAAGTGCACAAAGGACAACTAAATGTTGTCAATTCCAGAGGCTTCTGAGAATCTGGTTTGGGATGAACTCTTGATAGGTGGATGTGCAAAGCATTCAGCGTCTTGAAATTACACAGGCAATTTGAATACAGGCATGAGTAGTGTTGCCTATTGCGGTGCATTAGTTTTATATGTTTGAGAAGCTCATACCTACTCTGAAAACACAAACTGCACTCCTTGCACCTCCACATAACTCAAGAGTAAGGCCTAGCCAAGCCTATCTGGATATATCACAGCTGTTTGCAAACTTCACCTTTTCATGTCATCCTTACATATTTATTCACTTAGGCTGTCACTGGCAGATGACCCCCTTTTCTGGGACACTTTTGCGAAGGGATGGCAGTTGAGGTGAATGGCTCCACACACTTGGTCTTGAATTTCTGTGATGACCAGAGAGAGAGAGAGCAATCAATGAGGGTGAAGGAGAGATCTATTCAGAGAGAGAGAAAGCCAAAATGTCAAATAATTGCTGCAAATTTTATCTCCTCATGCCATGAACTGAGAACAACCAGTGGAAACTCAGAAAATGAATAATTACTTACTGTTAGTTTATGTCTATGTTTGTACATGTATTAATATTTGTAAGAGATTTATTTCTCTCACTCACTAAAATGAGTTGAGAAAATGTATTTATTAAAAAAATGTATCGTGTAATTTAGACCAGAGATTGATCAAATGTAGGACAGAGACACACAGAAAGAGAGTAACACACATACATAGAGAGAGAGAGAGAGAGAGGGGAAAGTGAGTGAGAAATGAGAGACAGGAAGGAGAATTTATAGGGAAGATGTGTGTGTGTCTGACCACTCACTAGTTGCTATGTAAACAAACACTTCTTGAAAACTTTGTTGCACTATTATAGAATTGCAAAGTGAACCATTACACGCAATCTATTTTTTTTTGCCATAAATAAAAAAGGATAAAAATCAGAGATACCCTGATTCACTTTCTTTAAAGTGTTCAACGTTGATAGTTAATACATACATTGGTAGATGACCCTATACTGCAGTCACTCGGTTGATGAAACAGGTTTTGCTTGATGACAGAGGAAACTTGGTCTTGAATTTCTCTGATAAAAAGAGAGTAATCAGAGAGAGTGTACTATTTTCAAACTGTTAACACGAACATGGAGGACACTGGATTTTTCATCTGCTGTGTATGCTATCACACATTACAAAAATGCTAAAAAGAAAGCTGTGTGTATGTCATCTTGCCATTTAACTAACTCTGCCACAAATCTCAAGTCTTGCAAACACTAGGACACCCAGCCTCTACCCTTGCAGTCACAGCATGCTAAAAGAAAAGGAGAACATCAAAATACAAGTAATTTTAGTATTTTGATCATGACTAATCATGATTAATCACAGAGTAATATTGCTATTAATACGTTACAAAAATCTAATAGTTTGACAGCCCTATTAAATACACATACAAACACTATACTAACTATGGTTAATCATGATTAATCACAAATGAATCGCACATCTTTATCTGCTCCAAACATACCTTAAAGTGGAATTTTTCCAAATAAATAATACTCTAATTAATTTGAGTGTGGACACATGCTCTTTTTAATTCCTATTTTCAAATTAAATTAAAGTTTAAAGTTAAATTATAGATTAAGCTACACAGTGGATGGAAAATTATGACTACCAGTCAAAATGTATTTAAATAAACCCAATAATACCTCATTGAAAACAAAAAAAAGACGTCAATGAATTTAATCATATTCCTGACTTTAAAATACAGAGTGAGGTTGTTTCAGAGTTTCGTGGCAAAGTAAGTTAAATTGTTAGATGACAACATATTAGAGTGATTCTATAATTAGGGGTACATTTCAGATAATGAAGGGAAAAAATCACAGTGTTGTTTCGCTTGAAATTCTATGTTTCTATAGTATATACTCATAGATTGTGCTAAATTCATTAATTGGCATGCTTAAGCTCTAACTGTTTTTTTTAGATGAAAACAAAACAAACAATGAAACAATGAAAACAAACATCTACTTCATCATTTTGTCAACCGTGTTACCGACAAAAGTTGTGTGTGTGTGTGTGTGTGTGTGTGTGTGTGTGTGTGTGTGTGTGTGTGTGTGTGTGTGTGCGTGCGTGTGTGTGCTAATATGAGCTAAGCACACGTGGAATATATCGCACTACGAAAACATTCGGTGACGAAATTAATCGTTCAAAATCATAGAGCGGACAATAAAAAGTTATGTGACACTTCTGTAACGTTACAGTGGTTTATTTTTTAAGTCAATAGATGGTAAATGATATACCTTACCGCCTTCTCCAACTTTTCCGGCCGCCCGTCTTTTTCGTGTGTGGCGCCGCTCTGCCTTCTTCTGCAACTTCCGGAAGTAAAGTTTGTAAATGCACTCCCTGCTCGCAAACTACTGCCACCTTCTGTTTTGGAGTTGTACACGCCATTTGATATCTTACCCAAAAAGCATTAGGTTCTGCCAGCATAACTGAATTTAGTAAATGTTAAGTTATTGCACATCATGCTAAAATAACATTACTTAATGATGTTCAACCACAAAACATGACTATATATGGTAGAAGCAACATGTTACACTTAGATTAATTTAGCAGACACCCAATCTGGTTTTTTGAGTGTAAGGGTACCAATAAGTAAAAGATATTTAATAGTTGTCTATTTTTTTCATTACTGTACCAAAAAAAACTGAACCGTGACTTGTGTACCGAGGTACGTACCGAACCGAGATTTCTGTGTACCATTACACCCCTAATTATTATTAATTTTTTTTTTTTTTTTTTTTTTAAATCTTCATAGGTTATGTAAATATTTTAACGGATTCTTGTTCAAAATGACCCTGACCATGTTTGTGTCAATTTTTATGTAGTTTAGCTGCACAGTTTGAGAAATTTAAGGAAAAGTCTGCTCAAATTACCCTATCATAATTTCCTCATTAAATATTAATTTAAAGGAAATCCTAAATAGGTTATATAAATCTTTCAGTGGATTCTTGTTCACGATGACCCCCACTATGTCCATGTCAGTTTTCATGAAGAGCATGTGATCAGTTTGAACAATTAAAATGAATTAATGAATATATTTATATTAAACTTAAATGTCTCCTGTTCAAGTTTCTTTCACGGTGCTTTTACTAGTAAGCAACAACAACCACAACAACAACCACAACAACAACCACAACCACAACAACCACAACAACAGCTATACATGTGCATTTTTTTAGTCATTACTGGAAAACTGTATAGTAAAGCCAAAAATTCCAGGAAATGATTTTTCAAACATAAGTTTATTTTCCAGAAAGTTTGACTGAGTTTAATTCAATAAAGGGCACAAAAGCACACATGGGTGGTGAATCTGGAAGACAGCAAAAATAAGATAAAGACTTAGAAAGTTATATTATAATAAGTGAAATAAGGTTACATGCCCATCTTAAAGAAATAAGGTTATTAGCAAACTAACATGGACATAGGACAAATCTAAAGAATAGATTACTTAAACTCTTACCAGCACTGCCACCCCATGCAAAGGTGAGGAAGGAAAGGGTGGTGATAGGGAGTGCAGGCTTTAAATAAGGAGCGATCAGATGACTTCAATCAGCTAAACAAGGGAGACGAAAGATGAAAACAAAAGCCAATCAGAAATGAGGAAAGGAGAGGAAAGGAAGTGAGGTAAAGGAAGTGACGTGTGAGGAAAGAAATGAGAAAGTAAAAGAGAATAAGGATCTTTACTACAGACATTATATGTTTCTTGTCAATAAATTCGAGCAGACTTTCCCTTTAAATTTCTCATAAACTGTACAGTAAAACGACATGATACATACAAACTGACATGGACATACTGTGGGTCATCTAGAACAAGAATCCAGTGGAAGTTTCTCATAACCTCTGAAGGATTTAAAAAAAAATACATATATATTAATATGATGAAGAAGGATCCACTGAAAAATATTTATAAGCTATGAAGCTTTTTTTTTATTTTTAGTGACAAGTCAAAGATAATTATTTGATGATATTTTGACTTTTGAGCTCCTTTACAAAAAAAGACAGCAGAATAATTTCTTATCTTTTTTTATATAATTTAATGTCATATGATGTGAAATACACTGGAGTTTCTACAAAGTAAATCAAAGTATAGAATCAGGGGAGAAGTCGTTGCTGAAAATGAGTCTGTTTTTGTTCTTTTTGGCCGTTCTACCCATAGATATCATATACAGTAGATACCTCGTTGACGGCTTCGGCTCGTTTTAGCGATGCGTCAACGTCACCGCCATCTTGGGGAGGTCACGGCCGGCTGGCTAGTAGCCTACTGTTGTGTATGGAGATAAGTGCATGTGTCCCTTTTTAACATTAAAAACAATAGAATTATACAAAATACAATATAATATCGCCACTTGACATGCTGCTGTGTTGTGCTACGGCCTATTCAAGTGCTGGAATTTGTTATTTACGTGACAATGCCTGAACGCAACACAGGCTGTGTGTGTTTAATGTTTAATGTCAGACCTATTTAGACTTTTTATTCTGTTTTCATTGTCCAAACGTGAAAGTTTCTGTACTCAGGCAAATGCACAAAGTCACATTTCTGTGCTCCAGCAAATTAGAACACAATCAGAATTTTCTCATATTAAATATTAATAAAAAAAAAAAAAAAACTTAACAGATTATATAAATCTGTCAATGGATTCTTGTTAAGGATGGCCCAAACCATGTTTGTGTTAATTTTCATGTAGTTTAACTGCCCAGTTTATGAGAAATTTAAAGGGAAAGTGCTCAAAGTATCCTATAATCATAATTTCCTCATATCAAATATAATTAAAGAAGGCTTTATGAATCTTTCATTGGATTCTTGATGTAGGTGATCCCCAGGACACACCTCTTCGGGATTTAGTGCTTCTTTTAATTTGTGTATGATTTTTATTTTATTTTTTTCCTCAACAACTTTAATGTAATATGATCCGATGACTCATATTTGACATCAAAATGTATCACTACACAGGACACACTCCTTCACATGGGATTTGGGTTTCTGTTGGATGACTAAGTTCATTTCTCACTGGAACATATCTGCCCTGTGTTGGTGATGCTTTCAGCCTGACTTCTCCAATACTCTACATGACCTTACTTTATTTAGTTTTCTCTTCAGTGCTATTCAAGGGGGAAGATCACAGACAAAATATAAAGTCTGTATCATTATGAACTACATACATTAGGGTTGCGTTCATTTATTTCTTGTTTAACTGTGTTTGATACTGAACATTAAAAAGAAGGGAGGAAGAAGGGGCCCTTGAAAGTGTTAAAAGATAAATCACCCATGCTGCATTCAGGACAACTGCGTACTTTAGGAATTTATCTCAAGGGCTACATTTTCAAAAGTTGTTTTGCAGCAAAAGAAGGCGGAACCAAGGTCTAAATGTAGTTTATACTGAGCACTTCCTGGTGCAGAAAATAAGTCCCTAAAAATAATCCTCTTTGGAGGGTTTCAGCCCAGCAGTTGAAAAGCATGCTGGGCATTTAATGAAATCAAAAACAAAGATCCTAGACAAGTCCAGTATGGCTGGAATTATTGAATTCAGTTAAATAACTGAACCTATCCTGCTCTGTGATAGTCATGTGTATGGTCGACAATAAAATCTGAATTTTTATTAGTGGTAAAAAGAAAATCCATTATGACCACTAACGTTTGTAATACTGTATAGGGCTTATTGTATTATTAATAGACGTTCAAAAGCCATCAGAATGAATGAATGGATTAAATACCGTCTTCCTCTGAGACAAGGTGACTCATCCCTACTGCAGTGCCAGGAGGTGAGAAAAGTGAAGTTATTTTTCTTAGCTGGTTCTCGTAATTTGTTGGCCAACCAGTTCACATACCGAGAACAGAGTAACAACAATCAACCAAAAAAATTACACAACCAAGATGACTTCACGAGTAACAAGTAAAATGCAATATCGTCAGGGCCTAAAAATACAGCACGCTGTGGCAACTTGCCTGAACACAGTGACTGATGTTAAACAAAGAAACCCATTGACAAAGTGGAGACTCACACATGTTGGCCGTGAGAACAGACAGGCACAAGATAAATGGCTCTAAACAAAGAGTGACTTTGACTTCGAACATTGTGGAGGAGTTGCTGTAGGAACACAGTGCAGCACAAGTTCCCTGACTGGAACAGTTCCTCATTGTTCAGGTATAAACTGCAGAACTGATGGTAAAACAAAAACAGATGTGTTCTTGACAGATGAGGGCGAGGAAAACTGACTGACCCACGATAAGACATCAGATATATCTTTTTTTTCTTGCTTTAGTTCTAGCTTTTGCTGGTGTTTGGCAAAAAAAAGTTTAATTAGTTGTTGCAGTTATACATTAAAACCCTACGTCACTTATCTTCGATTCTACACGGTTAAACATTCACACTATATGACCAGGTTAGTGAAAGGGATGGACAGAGGGGATTCATGACCTTGGTGTATCTACATGTACTACTTTTTGTTTAATCTTGATCTTCAAAGTGACTACTGTCAAAATTTTAAGGAGTAAAAAGTACAATACATCCCTTTTAAATGTAGCATGAGGTAGCAAAAAATGAAGATGCTCATGTAGAGTACAAGTGCATCAAAGCTGCACTTAAAGGAACTCCTATAACCCCTCAAATGACCATTTGTATCGGTTACTCACCCCATGTTACACTGAATTTGTGAAGTAAATTTTGTTCTTCTCGCATGCCTCCGGTGAGTGAAGAATCCAAAAACTGAGAACATTTTTGATGAATTGAAGTGATAGGGGTCCACGTTTGACGACAGGAAAACTATATCAAAACATACGTTTACAAACTCTCACACAACTTGTGAAGTATAATCCGAGTCTCATTTACTAGTGGTTTGCTCAGTGCTTCCCAAGCAGACAGCCAGCTCTGACAGGAACGATGAACTAGAAGTGAAACTTATCTCTCCTCAAAGCCAGACGTTTTTTTTTTTTTTTTTCATGTTTTAAGTTTGGTTTTTAGTTCGGATTCGCCAAAGCCACACAGTAACACAAACAAACTAATTGATTTAAGCAGTGGTTGACCAGCAGCTTCGGTGTTCAGCGAGGTAAAAATTACAGTTTTTGTCCGTGTAGTCTGGCTTTGAATCTGAAAAACACCAAAATCACATGGTAACACAAACCGATAGAGTGTTTCTTTCCTTTCTGTTTTGGGCTCTTGTCCACAGAGGGAAAGGGAAATGTGCCTCAGCCACTGACGTTAGTTGACATACAGTATTAATAAGATAATTAAAGAACAAATACTCTCATAAACACATACAGTAGGAATAGAAATGTGCTTCTTTTTGTGTATCTGCTTTCACTCAGTCATTTTTCCACCTTCCAGCTCTCCATCCTTCCACTCATGCTCCACGGTTTGTTCTGTGTCTTAACTACATCCTGCAGGAAGCTGACTTCAGCGTTAGTTTCTTAAACTTCAACATAACAAGCTACTAACCGAGAATCTGTCTGGCATCCAGTGGGGCAGAAACATTAGGGTTCGGGAATAGGGTGGTGGATGTGTGACTCACAGAGTTCTCGGAATGGGAGTGGAGAGAAGTTGGAGACCCCAAGGTGAACTGAAAGCCAGTCATTTCTCTGACCTGTGACCAGCTTGTTGAGAAGACACAAATACCTGAGAGAGGACTGTAATTGTTCTCTCAAGATTATGCTCTGAGAGGTGGAGGGAGGGTGGCGG
>NC_065512.1:18903372-18928318 GCF_006386435.1 Epinephelus moara | reverse complement strand
TAAAGCATGTGATAAAGTATGATAAAAATGTTGCTTTGGCCGCACAGAATCTGATGAGTCACAGTTTACTGTGTAACACATATTATATAGCCTTTTCTCTAACAAGATAGCGAGTCATAATTGTGGAACACAGAAGTCACAATCATGAGTGAGTTAAGATACACATAATAACTTGTCCAGACTGACACACAAAGAAAAGTATTGTTTAAAAAAGTATTGCTGCACTCTATGTCCAACATGTGTCTTGTTTCTCACTCAGCTTCATACTGAGCCTCCTGAAGTACTGACTCCCTCTGCTGGTGATTTGTCCTGTACTCTGCACAGCTGTGGGGCTGAAGTGGAGCCACCTGGAGGAACAAAGTGGAAATAAGCTCACTGTAACTCTGAGAAACATCAGAGCAGATGGGCTGGGAACAGGAGGCATTACTGAGACATGACAGCTTAATAGTTTAGTGATGTTCCTCTGACCTCTCTTCCCAACTGAGCCTGGTACTGGGCACAACTCAGGGTCCTGCTGTCCTGGTCCTGGTTTTGGGTCTTGGTCCAGTTTTTTCTGCAGAGATAAAATTGTGCTCGTCATATTTTGCTGCTTGGGCAGAAGCTCCAAGAGTTATTATTGTAAACGACACTGAGGGTAGCCTTTTGTGTTGTGTCTTGGTGCAGTGGTTAGGTTTAGGCAACTAAAAAATTAGGTTATAGTTCTGAAAAGATTGTGGATGTTTCTTCAAAACACCCAGCTTTGAGAGGCACACATGATGCAGCTGAGGTTTGTTGGTCTCAAATAGTCTTGAGTCAGAGCCCAGGTCAAAGTCACTGACAGAACTGAGTAAGACCAGAATGTTCCAGTTGTTTCAGGCACATTAGAAACAGATGATACTCAGTTTGGAACTTTTAGTTAAGTAAAGGATCTAATACTTTACATAGCTGAAGATACCAATAAAAAATCTACATTTTAATTTAAAATCCTGCATTTAAAATCCCTCTTTAGTGAAAGAACAGAGGTATCAGCTAAATGTCTGCCGTGAACCGTGTCTCAATGCTGCACTTCGGTTACAGGACAACAGCAAATGGGGGAGGGTGGAGGAAGTTGTGGTCAGCAAAGATGTAGAAAAAGGCACAATAACTTGTTTACACGTTTAAAAAAAAAGCATGTACAAGATATCACTTTTTAGATTACAATCGGCCACACTTTTCACACAACACTGTTCTTCATCCCTCACATCCAGGTCTTCTCCATCTTACTCTTTTCTCTCTCTCATTTCCTGATGTCTTTTCTTTGCGAGTTTGTCGCCCTCTGTCTCTTCTTCCAGGCTCTTCCGCCTCTTACTCTGATCTCCTTTTTCCACTCTCCTCATCTCTACCTCCTGCCCAGTGTTCAGTATGTGTCGCTAAAAGGCTGCAGATATCTGCACGTCTATAGTTTCTTTTCATTTTCTTGAAGGCCAATCCAGCTGCACTGACCTGCAGTTAAAGGATCTCTTTGCTTTGGTTAATGTTAGTTACAGCTGTGCTTTTCCGTCGTCGACAAGTCAAAATGTCTGCCGTTAAACAGGTCTCTGTGCTGCAGTTATCTATCAACACCATCTAAAATTCCCATGATGCAATGGAAACAGTTTTTACTAAAAAGAGGTTTAACAGTAACATACTGCATTAAATATATTTAGTGAATATAGATAATGCCTAAATATCTGACAATGCAAGTAGCTCACACTTTGGTTACAGGACAACGGCAAATGGGGGAAGAAGGAGGAAGTCACAGTTGGCAAAGATGAAGAAAAAGGCACGTTAGTTTGCTTAAACTGTTTCCAAATAAAGCACCTACAAGATATCACTTCTGTAATGACAATCGGCCACATTTTTCACACAACATTAATTAAAAACTATAACTCACCTGCTGAGGCAAACAGCTGGAGTGAGGAGACATAGCAGCAATCCAATTACAGCTGTCAGTATGTATGGAAAATACCACGGTAGACTGTTTTGTCCTGCACAAAATCAGATGTGAATTCATTTCAGTAGCATGAAGTTTGAGCTTTGAAATGCTCTGTGTGTGGTGGAGAAATGATGAGTCCTGTTTTGTGCTCTACCTACCTTCAGGTTTCTCAGACACTGTTAAATTCCACTCAATAGTCCGTTGGCCTTTTGCGTCAGTTAAATTACATCTATAGAGTCCTGCATCATCATGCTGAACATTAGAAATATTCAGCTTTGAAGGTAAGTTTAAGTCTATTATATAGTGAGAGGTGAAATTGGAAAAATTCTGATTGCGTAAGACTGAATGAGCAAAAACAGATCTGCCTTTGGTCCAGTTGATTTGCGTTACATTAGCCATGGATATGTTGCAAGTGAGGGTGATGGAGTCTCCCCTGGGCACCGAGATATTCCTCTGGACAAATGAAGGAATCACTGATATTAAAGGAAACAGTTAATTAATATAAACACAATCAGAAAAAAAAGAAAGCATGACTCAACACAACCACAAACAGAAATCTCCACTGTACCTGCAAAGACTTGACACACAACTAAAAGCTGAATCAAGAACAGAGCTGCTCCGGTTAAGCTGATCATGATGCCTGTCAGATAAAATACAGACTGGAACTTTACCATTCGCTTTGAAATATATTTGTGGAGGACGCACAGAGAGCAGGAAGTGGTTAGCTGATGTTTGGCTGCTCAACACTGAGGTGTGTGTTGCACCTTCTGTTAAACTAATCAAGTCACGCGAGAGTCCAACATACAATGATTTAATTTAAAATAAAAACTTGTGAATCAAGCTTGATCCTTCTTGAAGATAAACTGTAAGAATGATTTCATCAGTAATAATTAGGATGCACAGAATGTACATGTTCAACTGCAGGAAAATCACCTCTGCATAGTGCTGAACCCACTTTAGCCACATACTGTGACCCTGCTGCCGAGCACACATTCAGACCATGTTGAATACATTTTACTGGGTCCTGTTGCTCAGGATTAAATATGCATTTCCACAGAGGAGTCAACAGCTTCTGCTTTGGAAAAGTTTTGATCTCACGACACTTTAATACTATTAAAAGAACCACATATGTTTCCTTACAGTTATGAAATATTCCATCTCTCTCTCTTGCAGCATTAATCTTGTGTATCTGTAGTAAAAGAGCAGAGAACACACTCACTCATGTCCTTCACTGGAATAAATAAAAACAAAACTGCACTTGACTTGAGGACATGAGCTCAGTGTCCTCAGCGATCACTACGACCTTGACCTCATTTGCTTGCCTACCACTTTGTGCACTTCCTTGCATCTTTGCTTTTTCCACCGTGCACAAAAACACCTCGACCGAAGGTACCAGGCGTAAGCGTCACGTTTTTATTTGGCACCACAAAATAGTGGAAGTCATTTCACCTACGTTACACATTTTAAGTCTACGTGATGCTGATGAAACGCAGATAAATGAAACTTTATTTGAACTTATCCAGAGATTCAGGGACCTTTTTTTTTTCTTTCTATTAATTGACAAAACAATCCAACCACAAAGTCCATTCAATAGCTGTTCTCAAGCTCAACTACTCAAAGCAGAGCTATGTAACAGCTGTTGGATGAGCCTTATGCTGAGACTGTATTATTAAGCCCGTATCCAAGGTCAAGAAGGAACCAATGCTGTGAGCACCACAAAGAAAATTCCATTTACCTTTTTTTCTTAATCTGATTGAAGTTCAAACTGCAGATATTTCAAAACCTGGATATATAAAACAAAGACTGACTAACTAATGAAAGATACCAGCAGGGGTGAGTCACAAATTATTTTTAGTTTGTGATTTGATTTTACTCTCATATCAACATTTGTTCCCAGTACAGGCAACTGGCCTGTAACAGCAGAGTGAAATTAATTTGTACATACTTACAAATCTGAAAGCTAAAAGGTGTAACTCACCTGTAGAGGCAGACAGCTAGAGTGAAGACACAGAGAAGCAATCCAATTACAGCTGTCAGTATGTATGGAAAATACCACGGTATACTGGTTCCTGCACAAAATCAGATGTGAATTAATTTAAGTAGCATTGGCCAATTCTGTCAGTTAAATCACATCTATAGAGTCCTGCATCATCATGCTGAACGTTAGCAATACTCAGCTTTGAAGGTAAGTTTAAGTGAAGATAAACTGTAAGAATGATTTCAACAGTAATAATTAGGATGCACAGAATGTACATGTTCAACTGCAGGAAAATCACCTCTGCATAGTGTTGAACCCACTTTAGCCACATACTGTGACCCTGCTGCCGAGCACACATTCAGACCATGTTGAATACATTTTACTGGGTCCTGTTGCTCAGGATTAAATATGCATTTCCACAGATGAGTCAACAGCTTCTGCTTTGGAAAAGTTTTGATCTCACGACATGTCTCAAGACATAAAAATACCAGCACAGCACACTTATAATAAAGCTATCATATGCATGAGGACATATCAAAACACACAGAGTACCATAAATACACAAGTAAAAACAAATCCCTTAAAGTGACAGCACTGGTTTTAATGTATCAACATTAGGTAAGCTACAGGCATCAGGGACCCAGCTGTCCTCTCTCCGCTTGCCTTCCTCTGATGCACCTGGTTTGTCCATAGGTCTCTTATCATCTCATCAGAGATTATAGATGGAATTGAGCCTCTCCATGTACTGACTCCTGTGCTTGTTTGCTCTACTGTCTGCACCACCCCGCGGGTGACGGAGGGCCACCTACGGAGACAGAAAGTGAAAATTAAAGTTCAGCGCTGTCTCCGAGAAAGACAAAAACAGGAGAGAAATGTTAGAGAGTCAAAGATGACAAAGTTCCTCTGACCTCTGTTTCAGACTGAAGATGAAACTGCTCCTGGGCCGGGCTCTGGTCTGAAGTCCTGGCCCTGAGTTTTCTGTAAGGGTGAAGTCATGAAGAGTGTAAGAGACTGATCCAGACATCGGAGAATAAACCCAAATAAATAGTTTAACAGTTAAACCCATAAAAAAGATACACTGTAATTCTTCAAATGACAACATACTACAATTTATTCACAGAACAGCAGAGCCTTTAGATTAGTACAAGTGTCGATACCACAATGCTGAAATACTCCATTGCAGTAGTAGTATTAGTACTAGCCCTGCATTGGAATTGATAAGTTAAAGTACATTAGTATTATCAGCAAGATGCACTTAAAGTGTCAAAAGTAACGGTATAACCACATCGCCGAAATAAATGTTTGCATTGTACGTTTCTGCAAACCACAGAGCGGTTACATTTGTGTTTTATCATGTTGCAGATACATGGGAACTTTATGTCTCTTTACATTTCAACAACGCTGTGGTTAACATGTGGTTATGTTTCGGCACAAAACTACTTGGTTATAGTTAGAAAAAGATCATGTTTTGTCTTGAAATTCTTTTTTGGTGGCACAATCCTGGCCTGAAATGCAGCAATGTCTCTGTAAAGAACAATTGCTTCTCACGGAAACGCAGTGATGTCTCGGTTTGAAAAGGAAATGCTTTCTGTGGCATTATCCCCACTAGAAATGCAGCGACGGATCGCTAAAAAACAAGTGGTTTAGTTCTTTGTTGGTCTTGAACAGCCGTCTGTGGTGGTCTGCAGCTTGGCAGGTGTCTTTCTTCAAAATTAGCCACAGTGAGTAATATATTATTACACACAAGGGAAGGCAGCTTTAAATAAAAATCACTGTACTTTACTTTTAAGAGAAATTTAAAAATCAAGCATATATGATACAATGCCAAAACACACGCATTCTCATTTACACTGTTTATTAGCCTGAGAAAACAGGAAGGTCTTGTGGTTAGCAGGAAATGGGCAGGTCTACAGTAACTAAACTTAACTTAAGCAGTTCCTACGAAGAAGCCACAGTCTGAAGACTTGAGTTGTGTGATGGGGGGTGTAGTCAGTGAGCAGGTACTGGTGAGCCAACCAAGTCATCGAGTGATTCAGGTGTTGGCCTAATGTGATGATATTTTCTTGTACTGGTAAAAACTCTGACGGCTGAATTCTGTGTGAGTTGAAGTCGTCTCATTCAGTGATATGATAGAGCTAATCCAAAGAAAAGAGCATTGCAGTAATCTTAGTTGTTCTAAACGAAGACAATATGATATGATATTAAACTGCACAAAACACAAAGAGGCTATTATCGCATGTGTCACTGCATCATATCATCCTGTGCTCATACTGAGTGTTAACTAATGTGTGGAGACTGCTTAGTCAGTCTTCCTTTTATGCAACACAAAGATCACAGAAAAGCAGAAGTCATTTTTCTGTTTGACTCCTGTAAACCAGGGGTCTTTGACGTTTTACCATAGCTGACACAGAGACGGAGCAGCTAGGGACCCCCTCCTACATATACTGTATAAAATTAAGTTGCACTTGAGACAATACTGGTTATATTTCAGGTCTTCTCCCGTTTGCTCTGCAGCAGCTAAGTTAGCAGCATGGCCAGGTGCATTAGCCTCAACCTCCGCACTTGTGAGGTTTCTGAGGTAGGCGGTGTGTCAGAGTCTCTTGCTCAAAAAGTTACACAGTGATCCACTGTGGCTCACAAGAATTTTGTACACTTAGAATGATAATACAGCTAATGTGTGTCAATAGTACATAACTGCTAGCTAACTAGTTAGCCTAGCTGTGCAGCACAGAAATTTAGCATTAGGGGATTGCACAAAGACGTTTTTAAAGGATAGGTCAATTGAGGATTCATTTTAATGTGTATCATCAGACATGTTTTAATTTTTGGAGAAAAAAAAACCTTTAACTGCAGTAATTTTGCATCTCATAATGATGACAACTATAGGGTTACATTAACTAACATTTGTGCTTACTGATGACAATAATGTTTTCACTGGGAGAACTTACAGTTAGCTGGCTGTGGCCCATTGCATTAGCTGTTAATTCTTTAAAGTTACTCTGTTTGCATGACTTTTCATCCATACATACCCCGTGCATGTAGCTACACTATAGATAACTGCACCAAAGCCTCTGCATGTAACGTTGCATTTTGAGCTCTGTAGCAACCACAACCACAGCCAGGATTTTATGTCATGAGTGCCACAGCCACCAGTACTAAAAACAAGGTATCCAGTATTTATTAAGTCTTTACAATTTTTCGTCTTTTTCTTTTTGTTTGTTTTTCAATTATGCTCGTATTTTATGTTAAAATATGTTGCGTGAAAACTTAAATTTCCCTTTCTTAGGGTCTAAATGTTATTTCAAATCCTTCCACATGGCCATAAATAAAAATGACGGTGGAGAAATACTGATTATCATAGTGCTGGGTATCAAACCTCAAACTTTAGCACTGGTCAAAATGTATCCATAGCACAAAATTCAAAAAGTGTCAGGTATCAAAAGTCGGTATTTAATGCTCTGTTTTTTAGGTTTTTGACAAATCCTTTCAAAAGTCGGTATTTAATGCTCTGTTTTTTAGGTTTTTGACAAATCCTTTGATGAGATATTTCCCGATTTATTCCACAAAGTGCTCCTAATTTTGGAGTGTATCTTATGTAGGGAAAGCATTGAGCAGTTTGATATATTTTATTACATTAAAAGAGATCAGTGCTTATATTCCCTAAAGTACGGCCACTTTTTTTTGACCAGAAACTATTCTGATTCAAGTATATTAAGTTTAAATACATTTGAATCAGACTGTAAAACATTTAACTTGTAACATTTTAATTATAGGACATAAACCTCTCCCTGGTTCCCCCCAAATACAAAGAAAGAACAGGACATGAGCTCAGTGTCCTCAGCGATCGCTACGACCTTGACCTCATTTGCTTGCCTACCACTTTGTGCACTTCCTTGCATCTTTGCTTTTTCCACCGTGCACAAAAACACCTCGACTGAAGGTACCAGGCGTAAGCGTCAAGTTTTTATTTGGCACCACAAAATAGTGGAAGTCATTTCACCTACGTTACACATTTTAAGTCTACGTGATGCTGATGAAACGCAGATAAATTAAACTTTATTTGAACTTATCCAGAGATTCAGGATTCAGATTTTTCTATTAATTGAGAAAACAATCCAACCACAAAGTCCATTCAATAGCTGTTCTCAAGCTCAACTACTCAAAGCAGAGCTATGTAACAGCCGTTGGATGAGCCTTATGGTGAGACTGTATTATTAGGCGCCGTATCCAAGGTCAAGAAGGCACCAATGCTGTGAGCCCCACAAAGAAAACTCCATTTACCTGTTTTTTTTTAATTTGAATGAAGTTCAAACTGCAGATATTTCAAAACCTGGATATACCTGGTAATGAAAGATACCAGCAGGGGTGAGTTATAGATTATTATTAGTTTGTGATTTGGGTGAACTGACAGAATATCTGTGATTCTCTATTCTCATATCAACATTTGTTCCCAGTACAGGCAACTGGCCTGCTCCAGTGCAGAGTACATACTTACAAATCTGAAAGCTAAAAGGTGTAACTCACCTGTAGAGGCAGACAGCTGAAGTGAAGACACATAGAATCAATCCAATTACAGCTGTCAGTATGTATGGAAAATACCACGGTATACTGGTTCCTGCACAAAATCAGATGTGAATTAATTTAAGTAGCATGAAGTGCTTTGAAATGCACTGTGTCTGGTGGTTAGACCTGTTTTGTGCTCTACCTACCTTCAGGTTTCTCAGACACTGTTAGATTCCACTCAATAGTTCGTTGACCTTTTGCATCAGTTAAATTACATCTATAGAGTCCTGCATCATCATGCAGAACATTAGAAATATTCAGCTTTGAAGGTAAGTTTAAGTCTATTACATAGTGAGAGGTGAAATTGGAAAAATTCTGATTGCGTAAGACTGAATGAGCAAAAACAGATCTGCCTTTGGTCCAGTTGATTTGCGTTACATTAGCCATGGATATGTTGCAAGTGAGGTTGATGGAGTCTCCCCTGGACACCGAGATATTTCTCTGGTCAAATGAAGGAATCTGTGGGAGAATGTCTGACATTGAAGGACACAATCAATCAATATAAAATGAAATCTGCAGTTACACCTAGAGAAAAGCATGCATCACAAACACAAATCTCGACTGTACCTGCAAACACTTGGCACATAGCTAAAAGTTGAATGGAGAGCAGAGCAGCTCGGTCTCGGCTGAGCATGGTGACCATCAGACAAATAAAGACAGACTGAAACCTGAACATCAACTCTGAGATGCATTTGCGGAGGAGGCGCTGAGAAAAGGAAGTGGTTAGTTGCTAGTTAGTTGGTTGATTTGGCAGCTCGACACGAGGGTGTGTGTTGTATCTTTCGCAGAACATAAAGTTGAGTCACATGGGAATCACACAACTTGGAATACTTGAAACTTTTTGAAAATAAACTGTAAAACATTATACGGCAGTGATCATTTCCCCATTTCATTTCACTCAGTAGTACAAGATGCACGTATATGTGCAATGTTCCGTTGCAGGAAAACCACTTCTGCATCATGCTTGACACATGTTAGCCACAGTCTGACCCGAGATTCACAAGAGTTGCGCAGCATATTGAGCACTTGGGGTCCCTTTTAGTACGCTAACCATAATAACCAGGTTTTGGTGATGGGACCCTTATGTTGCTCAATATTGTACTGACTCCCATCATGGGTGTGAAAACCACAAATCGTAAGCATCAGTCGACTTTCACATACTGACTTTCAGTTATTTTGACTTGTCACAGGAGGAAACGCACGGGTGTAATAATAAAGTTCATGATGGCTGAATTCCATTTAGCTGCCTCAGTTTCAGAGTCCTGGTATCGTGCATGCTGGCTCACTGTGGCATGGCACTGTCATGGCTTACACATTTTGGCTGATTTGAGTTGACGGTGCAGACAGGCATAGACTGTTCTTGATTGTCAACACCATGACACTCCTGTTAGCTGTGTTGCCTCTGTTGAAAGTCATCTGGAAACACCTGTGTGGGTGTGCGGGGGCCTTTAAAGTCATAATGATAAACTGTTTTCACTCCTGCACAGGAAAAAGAAGTGCCCTTTGTGGTTACAAAATTGCAAATGCCACATGACAAACAGCTCTGTAGTAAAACGTGCCATCTTCAAGCAAATACTAGTGCTTTGTTTGTTTTATTTGATCATAATCATTTAGCATTTTACCCTTGTGCAATAGTAAATTACAGTATTTTAAGTACTGGAACTTAAAGGTCCAGAGTGTAGGATTCAGGGGGATATATTGGCAGAAATGGAAAATGATCTAATGAGTATGTTTTATTTAGTGTATAAATCACCTGAAAATAAGAATCAGGTAGAAAACAGGTCAATTTTATTAACAATATAGCGCAGTACACACACTTATACACTGATACTAGACATGGTATCAGCTATCACATCAAAACGTGATTCGAGGTCCCAGTAGTCATCGATGGCTGGGATGTTGAAAACCCCCATGAAGAGTAGTATTGCCAAGAAATCCTCAATCTCTTCAGGGCTAGTTTTGATTGGGTTGTCCAGTTCTTGCGCAGAGTACAGATTCGTCTGTACAGCAATATGTTGAATTATCTTGTCGGTGAACACTGTTTTGAAATACTGTTTTGATTGCGTCAGGGGGTGCAAAACTTGAATCAGGAACCTAGAATTTTTCGATATCAGTATGCTTCCAGATTCTCCTTGTGCCTGTCTTGGATCCTGAGGATGACCTTGGGTCAGGGGAGTCATCCAGCTCTGGCATGTTGACTGTTTTTAGTTTGTTTTTCCCTTTATTCTTCTTCTTACGGGGCGGTGGTGTAGAAGATGTGCTTGTTGAGGGCATCTCCTCCTCATCCAAGGATTCAAAGGAATGATCCCCGACCACTTCTGCATCTGATTGTGGTTGCAGATAGTCTGGATCCTCTACTTTGTCATCTTCGTCGCTCAGATCAGCATCAGAGTCATGAGGATTTTCTGGCACGAGGGCCAGGAAAGTGCGTGGCCTTGAACCATAAAAATTTTTAGGGTTCATCTGTAATTGTAAAACACAGAAACAGAAAGAAATAAAAATTAGGAATCATGCACATAATATGTTGGTATACCAACAAGTCAATTGTTTTTAATTTTCTATATAGCCTATTTATCATATTTACAATGAAAACATCTCAGAAGTGGTAAAAAAAAAATCATACTGATATACTTTTTCTTCAAATATATAATACAATAACATCAAACAAATGAAAAGTAAATATTCCTACATTGTTCTGAAAAAATTGTAAATGAACTTCATCATGACATCACATTATGGCTTTTATCATAAAATGGCAGATCTACTGTTTGGCTGAGCATGTTTGTTAAATAGTAAAGAAAATAATTCTTAATAATCACATTAATAACATTAAATGTGTGACATTAACAACAATTTATGATCAGAAGTGTGTTGTTTTTTTTCACAGCAAATAGCACATTTTAATTAGATTAGCTAACTTAGCTACCTTTACCATAAAGTGACAACTCAACCATTTGGTAAAGCATGTTTTTAAAAAATTATTTGACCCTTATAAAACTTATTTTTGTGGTATCAAGTTACATAAATCTGTTAAGAGACACCTTTGATGCTAAACTATGTCAAAAAAACAAACTTACCTTTGGAAATTTCAGAAGAAATTGTCTTCATGTCAGGAGGGAATTTTTCGTTTTTCACTTCCTGTTTGGAAGCTGACTCAGAAGGCATGCTGCTTAAAGGTACAGTGACATCTAGTGGATTTTTTTAGCTTAACATACCTAAACCAATCAATTGGTAACCATGAATCTGAGCGAATTATGATCACATGTGGGATTCCTCAAGGGTCCATTCTCGGACCACTTCTATTCAACATCTATATGCTACCCCTAGCCCAGATTATGGAACATAACAACATCTCCTATCATACGTATGCTGACGACACACAACTCTATATCTCAGTGTCATCACACGACTACAGTCCCTTACTCTCATTGAGTAACTGTATTCATCAAATCAATGACTGGATGTGCCAGAATTTTCTCCAGCTAAATCCAGAAAAGACAGAGGTATTAATTTTTGGCCCTAGAAATGAAAGGGCAAAGATCAGCGCCCACCTTGGCTCTATGTCATTGACAGCTACAAATCGAGCCAGAAATCTTGGTGTTATTATTGACTCAGACCTGAACTTCAACAGCCATTTAAAGTTTATTACTAAATCTGCCTATTACCACTTGAAAAATATAGCTAGAATTAAGGGGTTTCTGTCTAAACAAGACATGGAAAAACTTATTTATGCATTCATTTTTAGTAGGTTGGATTATTGCAATGGCTTATTTACAGGCCTTAACAAAAAAGCTGCAGCTGATTCAGATCGCTGCCGCCAGAGTCCTTACAAACACCAGGAAACTGGACCATATTACACCGGTCATTAAATCGCTACACTGGCTTCCTGTGAGTCAAAGAATAGATTTTAAAATCTTACTGCTGGTCTACAAAGCCCTAAATGGTCTCGGACCAAAATACATGCTTGATCTACTGGTTCCCTACGAAGCATCCAGACCCGTTAGGTCATCTGGAACAGGTTTGTTGTGTGTTCCAAGAACAAGAACCAAGCAAGGTGAGGCAGCATTCAATTATTATGCTCCTCACCTGTGGAACAAACTTCCTGTAGATCTGAGGTCTGCTCAAACTGTCAGCTCCTTTAAATCAGGGCTAAAAACACTATTGTTTACTGAAGCGTACTTTTAGATTAAATACTTACCTGCTGTATTCTACTGCCCGTACTTTTTAACTACACACTGCTGATTTATGCCTTTTATTATTCTACTTCTTTTCTTATCCTGACTGTTCAATGTATCGAGCCTGTTTTTATTTTATGTTACTGTATTATATTATTATCACTATCATTCTCAATTTCTATTTCCCTTTTTTAACTGTTTTTATTGTTTTAAATTGTGTGTTGTTGCTTTTAATGTCTCTGTAAAGCACTTTGAATTACCTTGTGTTGAATTGTGCTATACAAATAAACTTGCCTTGCCTTGCCTAAACCGAGTGGTAGAGATGGCTCAATCAGGTTGAGTTAAGTTCAACACATTTATCAATAAGAAATGGTGACTGAAAATGTGCTCTACCAAATGGTGGAGCAGGCCCTTAAAGGGTTAATGCCCTACTCTACAGTAGCCCAGAACGGACAAACCAAACACTGACTCTAGATAGGGACAATTGTGACTTCGCCTTTTCACTGTTTTTGTTAGTAGCCCTTCTGCAACAAGCCAAACAGTGTTAGAAAAACGAAACTACTTTTTTCAGTGTTTTCTCTTGTTTAAATCACCGGGTCTCTTTGTTTGAGAGAGGGAGAGATCTCAGCTGATTATTCGGCTCCCGGAAATGACCGCCTCAACATCCGGACCCGAGGTTATCAGAGAAATGGTGAGCACCAGGCCACAACGTCAGGGGCTGAAAAATGCATGTTCCTTTAACGGCTGCTTGAGGCTGGCCCCAGAAGTCCCCTTAGACCCCCATGTTAAAATTCCTAACTTCACAGCAGAAATAAACATGCTTACAGCCAGATACAAAAACACTTTTGGTCTCTGTAGCTAATTTCCTCCTTCGTGATGACTGTACAGGGGGTGAATTTTTATATGACTCACCCTTTTACATTTTATCGAGGCTTAAAGTTATGCATAATAAAGGGTGGGCCGCTTTGAATTACAGGCTGTCTGCCGATAGTGACCCCAACTTCTCCGTCAGATCCACCCCTTGCTCCTCCACAGCGCCAGCCTTTCCCTAAATATGGTCACTTCTGGTTCCAAAAAGCCAATAGCAATGGATGAAATGCCGAACTCGAGGCTTTAAAACGGATGTCCACAAACCAATGAGTGAAGTCACAGTAGCCATTATTTTTCTAGTCTATGGTGAGCACATATTAGCAGGTGCTAAGTTAGCGACCCAACTGTGATGAGCTGAACATTGTCAAAGATGATTAACATGGAACTGCTTCATTCAGTGTTTTCACTGGTTTTATTCACCTGGTCTCTTTGTTTTGGAAACCTTTGTGGTTAATTCTGCTCTTGGTAAAAAGAGCCTGGTGTCACTCCAAAGTCATCATAATCCGGCACTTGGGCAGTGACTTGCTTGTCAGAAACCAACGAAAAAGGCATCCTTTAATGTCGGCATGATACGCGATTGGTTGCTGGTAGCCTATAGTTTAACGGTGCCTGGCGGCTTCAGGGGGAAAGTCCAACTGGGGCGGGTAGGAGTGGTGGTGGATGGGTCCAACAAACACAGACTTTCACCTGAGAGAGCAGTGTTTGTGTCCTGTAAGATTCTAAAGCCAAAGCCTGTTCTTTTTTCATCAACCTAACCATGTGTGTTTGTTGTTGAAGGGGGAAAAAGTCACTGTGCTGTAGTGACAGTGCGTTTTGAAAGAGACTGTATGTAAACTGTAAATTTCCTGTGAAAGCGGAAGTGCATTTCAAAAGATGGCAATGCATGTAACAGGCAGCGTCAATAACTAATGCACCCAGGTACCTTGCACGTCTTATGTGGACATGGAAAGTCCAGGAATCCTAACCTGGAGTTCACGCTTGACACGTGAGAAATTTCAGCTGGTTGCTGATATTTTTCTTTTTTTTTTTAGTTCCTTGATGGGAATTGATTATTTCAGATAGCATTTACAGATCAGTGCAGTAAATCTTTACACCGAACCAAACTTTCAAGCAACTGCATGTCATCAAAATAAATGTATGGCTCAGTGGGTCTGCTATTGAGATGCTCAGCTGAAATATAAAGCACAATGTCATCCTCTTATTAAGGGGCCATGTTTAATAATGTGATGAACCAAGCATCCTCATCTCGACTATATACACAAAACTTTCTAACAAGTGCTGGAGCCAGCAAAGAGATGGTACCTATAGGAATACTGAGAATATGACGACCAGCATCATGTAAGCATTATATCATTCAGCTCGGTCTTTGTTGTAGATTCTTTGTCTGTGCGGCCTTGTTGTGGAGCATGAGCCTGAGCAAGTGTACTCTGCTCCACTTCACCTTGGAGCCAATGCAGAGAGAGGTTGCAGAAAACATAATAATAGCAGCACATGTCTTCTCGTTTATGCATAGTATTATCTGACAAAAAAATCATTTGAAATGCTGCCAACCTGCAGATCGCATCGGGGTATTTAACAAACAGGAACGTATCTAGATCATGACGTTACACCATGATAAGCATGTCCATGTATATATGCACCACCCACACACAAACACGCAGACTCCACAACTACACGAGATGACTCTCATTTCCTTTATTTCGACCCCCACACAAACACACTCCTCAGACTCAACTGTAAGAAAAAAAAACAGGAACAGGAAACTCACACTTTTTATAGGTGTCAGAGGCAGACAGGTGATCCGATGCAGCGCTGCCTCTGATCACAAATATGTCACAAACGTGTCGCACTGTTCTCAGGCTTTTATCAGGTTTGGCCTCCTTTTCAGATTTCCACTTTGATTGTGCTACATATATAGCATAATAAAGACCGGGCTGTGCATTTCCCAGGCTTTTCAAAGCAGAGTTGATTATGTATGGGGAGAGGGAAGCAGCAGCAGCGGTGGTGGAGGGGAATTAAGAGTAAAAAGCTGAGAAGGCTTTTAAGCAGTGTGAGGAAGTGCTTTAGCTGTGTTGTGCACCAGCAGGGGCTGCTGTAATCACCGTTTTCCTACTTCCTGCCTGGCCTTACATCAGCAAAGCAGTAGGTCAGCATATGCAAAAAAAAAAAAAAAAGTGTGTGTGTGTGTGTGTAGCTGTGGGGTAATTTATTTCTCCTTTTCTCTAAAGTGCCCACATCTTCCCCATATTCTTATTCTCTCCTACTGTACCTACATTTGAAGCACAAGCAGGAACTGGTAATTTTTTATTTTTTTTTGGCACCTGATTCATACGGTGAAATTACAATGTAAATCTGTGGATGTGTTATAAAGTCTTACTGTACAAGCTCCCTCACTGTCACAGGGCTGCCTCTCCCTCGCTCTTAATGCAGGGCTGATGGGGCAGAATTTGATTATAGGTTGAAAATCCATTTAAAGGGCACAGGCTGACAAAAGGTCTGCAGAGGGCCAGTGCTGCCTGAAGTTTACAAAAAAAAAAAGCAAGCTCTTCAGTTTATCACCACTGAGAGAGACACCTTTTAACTGTATGTCTCATATATCTGTGTATGTGAGAAGGAAGGAAGGCAGTCAAAGATGATGCATGTCTGACACCTAGGCTTGCGTCTCATTCTGTACGCATTGTCCAGCCTACATGTTTGTTGTTATGCTCTGTGTCTGTATGTGCAAATGGCGTGTGTGTGAGTGTGCACACGCTAAAGGGTTTTCTTTTGTCCAAATGCCAGGTTAATGAATGAGGTCTTCGGTAATGGCAGTCGGCAGGCACCCTTGGCCATACTCACCGGAGACTGAGTGAGAAGAGGCTGGGCTAACAAGCAAGACAAGAGCACATTGCTTTTCAACAACAACATGTGAATCCCCTCAGCATCGTCTCATTTATTTCCATTAACGTGGAAAAAAAAAAAAAGCCTCTCCAAACCGTCTGCCTTAACACAACCATGATTAGCACTGATTAGCTGCTCTGATTGCGTTCGTTATCCCTGCTTCCTGCTCTTCGGTATTTGCAACTGGGAAATCATGAGGGCAGAGCAATATTGTGCAGCACTACACGGTGAAACAAGAGTCCTTAAGCATGGTCATATTATCAGATTCTGCAGGGCACTCCCACACACACAAATGCACCTACTACAGGAAGCCTCAACCGTCACGCTGTCTAACACATATATGTTGCCATCTCACAAAGTATAGAGCACAGCCTACAATCCTTGTCAAGACAAGGAGCCCTTGAGGTGTACACACACATGCATGCACACACACATACGTGCGCACACTTGCACACAGGCTGCCTCTGAATCACGCTGCCTCTGTAGGCCTGAGAGAAAGAAAGAAGATGAATAGAAAAGAATACAAAAAAGAAACATGATTAAAGAAACTCCAGGAGCAAAGAAGAAACTAATTGAATGTGTATGCTGCATGCGCTTGTGTGTGTGTATGTGGGCGCCTGCGAGTGTGTGTGTGAGTGATTCTATGTGGCTGTGGCTAGTCTCTGACCCTTTCAGGCATTGATGGATGTTTGTGAATATTTGAGATGCCTCTCGGAAAGCCCCTGGCAGAACACAGAGAGACATCAGAAGAGCTAATACCTCTGTTCTCCATCCTGAATACTGTATGATTCACTCACATGTACGTGCACAGTGCATGAATTTAAATCAGTAGTAGCAGAGAGGGGTTTTTTTTTTTTTTTTTTTTTTTTACTCTGACGACTCAGAGGGGGAATGTGCATTGTTTGTCGGACGTTTTAGCGAGAGGAGAGATTAAACAGTTTGTCTGATTAAGTATTCATCTTCTCCCAGCTGCTTGCAGAACATGGTGAAAGCAAATCTGTTATAAATGTGTCCTTTTTCTGAGTCGCTGTTTAATATTTCACACATATCTGTATGTGCTCGAGTGTGTATGTGTGTGTATGTGATGAGCAAAGAATAATATAGGAGAAAAGCTAAACAGATGGGAAGCGGATGACAGGATGAACCATCTACCAGCTTTTGCATTACATATCAGTCAAGCTGCTCTGTTTGCAATTTTATATTGATTTTTTTAATCTTCTACATGAATATGAAAAAAAGTGTATTAAAACATGTGTAGGGTGGTTTTGAACAAATAAATCTACTGTTGATTTCAATCAGTTGTTGATTTTAATTGATCAAGATTAAACACATCATATTTAAAGAAGGTTTTTTTGGTGCTTTTTTCATAACCCTGTCATGCAGATGTGTTTGTTTTTTTCTTTCAATATATACGTTTTGATGGACACGTACAAAGCGCAGGACACCAGAGATCGGGGTTAGCATCCTGAGACAAGTGTGGTTAAGCGTAGGCAACATAGTTTTTGTTAAGTGCTAATGAAACCATGTTTCTCATGCTGCAATGCACTTTTGACTTTTTCAAAATGTAACCAGGATGACAGTCTGCCTTACCTTAACCATGCGTGGTGAGTATCTGAAACGCAGAGGGCTGATCATGCTGCAAGCTTTGTACTGCTATAGTGGAGGGAAAATAAAATGTCATCAGTGAACACTTTGCAAGTAGAGTTAACACTGCACTACACATTGTTGAGCTCCTGATGGACAGCTTTAAAAATGGAGCCGATCCAGAGAAATCATCTTTTGCATTCCATGCTTTCATACTGCTTGTAAAAATCTGGCTCCTACATTGCCCATAGTGCACCTGAAATTGACACAGTTTGGTCCGATGCTACATTCATATGCCTCTTGGATGCAACATTGCACAAGTTGCAAAGTCATTCTTCCAACATTGGTGTGTTCATTATATTTAAAGGTCCAATGTGGAGGATTTGGGTGGATATTTTTGCAGAAATTGAGTATGATATAAAAAATATGTGTTTATTTGCCTGTTTTTTTGTGTATATGACATAGCCATGGGTGTTTCCAATTGCCTCTCTGCCAGCTCTGCTAAATTTGTGCTAAATTTAGGCCATTATGTCTGTTTTGTAAGTGTAGATGGGGCATTTTGTGGTTAGCTTTGAACTTTGCTGACATGTGGCTGCGTGTCACTCATCAGGATGAGGAAATCAGCTCACCAGTTTGTACACTCCTTCTAGCTAGTTAGCTCCTAGCTAGCCAGGTCGAGGGTTTCAAATGCAAACATCAGTAAACAAAAAGGAAAGCTGGAGAAGATTGGGCACCAGCTGAATTAGCATCCTGCTAACCATTGTATAGGTGCATGGAACTGGACAACCTCCATGCCGCGTCACTTTCCAACACGATATCAGGAACTGTAATTCAGCCAGGAGGCTCCTTTTCTATATGACAATCTGACAAGACAGAGGAGTTTGGTGAGAGAAGGAGAGGAGGCATGTGCTTTACAGTGATAAGGACTGGAGTGACGGTGGGAATGAGAGGTGCTGTCTCGTTCCTGCTGTGGATTACCGCTATACACAGTTCGGAGGCGGCTGCAGTGTGGTGCTACTCGTGTTTTGGAGGAGCAACCATTTGGCTGTTTTGCTGGGGTCGGGATGTGTGGACAGTTACATTACTCCACAACCAGAACCATCCAGAAACATGGACAATTATAAAGCAGCAGCCAATGATGTAAACTTGTTTTACCTGACTTATGCTAATAAATAACTTCTAACTAATCCAGGTCACTCTACGTGGACAACAACTAACAGTTACAACCCAATACCATATCACAAATTACATGTGAGCAAAAGTAAACGTGCAATATGTGAGTCAATGAAAAGTACATCATCATCAACCTAACATTCAATGCCGTCCTCTATGTTTCTGCATATATGACAGCTTTGAAACTCGTGTACCACATTTTTTACCATTACTCCAACACCACATGAATGCAGGGAGAGATTGAGACACATATAGCATTCTGTTTGAAGCCTACAAACTGTGCTCACCACCAGCACAAGACAAACCCACCGACATGGCAGTTATTTGAACCCTGCTTCAACGCGACATTGTAGTGAGTACATATGTGGCCAAACATAGTGTAAGGCAGGTTTCTTCCTCCTGTCTTATCTATAAACTTACTAGTTACTGAATTATCTAGCAAAGGGCTGTGGGTCAAGGAAGAGCATGGGGACAGCTTTTCAGAGTGACTTGATCCACTTTAACTGCAAATTGACAACAAGAGAGGCATCTCACATCTTATATATCACTCCGCCAAACTCCATCATAACTCTTATTACCTGCACGTAAGGTGCACAATATTAAATAGTTCCCAAATGTAATGTGAGGAGCAAAGTAAAATAAGATTATGTAGTTGCAAAAACCAAGACAACCTACTTGATACGTCCTCACGAAAATTAATCTCCTCTTACAATAGTAATAATCCACAAACAAGGTGTAACCCTGACCCTAACTTTAATTGCCTCTCTTTGCAACCCTCATTCCAACGTCGTCAGATACCAGCTCTTAGGCAGTGACTGCCGCATCAGACACCAACAACAAAAGCTGTCATGACACGCGACCAGGCGGTGTCACTGTGTAAAAGCGTCTGATGGCGTCAGGGGGAAACGTGGCTGGACAACAATGCAAGTTATGAGGGCAAAAAGTCCGAGTAGGGCGGGTGGAAAGTGTGGTAGATGGGTCCAACAATGACCGACTTTCACCCGGGAGGCCGGTGTTCACTTCCTGTATGAATGTAAAGCCAGATCTTGTTATTTTTCTCTAAACCTAACCACATGTTTTGTTGCCTAAACCTAACCATGCGCATGTATTGTAACCACGTGTTTGTTGTTAAAGGAAAAAAATGGCAATCCGCAGTGTTGTATACCGATGTAGTGTGTTTAATTTGAAAGAGACTGTAGGCAAATTGTACATTTCCTGTGAAAACGGATGTGTATTTTGAAAAGACCCAATGCATGTTGTCCCAGAACACACGTCATATGTAGACATGGAAAGGCCACGATCACAATATTTGACAAGGTTGGAGTGATAATGTGTTGCTCTTTAAAACACTTCATAGCTAGCTAAACATTCATATAGCATTTTCTTCAGGGCTTCCAATTTTGGACCAAGGAGTGAAGGGTGATGATTGTATAGGCATAGTGCTCATGGTCATGTAGTGGGTGGGTGGGTCACATAGCTGCTCCAGCCAGTAGCTGCTGACGTAGCCTCAAGCCGCTACTCCTAAGCAGAGATAAGAAGTTGGCTAAAGCTTACTTCTCTCTCACTCCATTGACAAACTTGTCGTCCTCAGTCCCATCTGACGCTGACGCCAGTGACATCACCCGGGGCAATTCATCAAACTTCTCAAAGCTTTCTCTGGAGCCACAAAAGGCTCGACACAACCTTTTTCACTCCTGCAGCAGTACTCCCTGAGACCTTTAAACAGACTCTGATGTGTAAAATCTGCAGTTTCCTTAAAGTATTGACATTCTGCGTCTGGGTTAGAGCATTTAACCTGGAAAGCAAGTGCCAACAGTCTAGTCATCTCACCAACAGGCCAAATTTAAGTGAGTCATTGTTGAACTGTTGATTTGCTGAAGTTTTGTTTTGCAACTCCCAACGGGAAGCAGAAAAAAAAAACCTCCTCCTTTCACAGAACTTCCTGCATGCCAGTAAAACAGGGGACTCAAACAAAGGTCGTGGAATAAGCGAGACAATATGGAAAAATATCTGACAAAAATTACATTCATGAGGCCGTCTTAAAAACAGAAGAATTAATTCAGCTTGTTTTTCACTGCCTGTTCTTCAGCTTCAATGCACGTAGACTAAAAAACAGACACACTCTGAAATCCACACACACACATACAAAAAGCCCTGGGGTGTCAAATAATCACAGCATCTATTTAAACAGGTAGAGTCCCTCAGAGGGGATGAAGTTATATATAATTGATGGCTTGCAGTGGGGAAAAAATTCATTCATCCTCTCTTTTCTATTCAAAATTCAGTGTGCCGCGGTGCTCAATGCCTCTGACTGCCCTTCTTAATCACTCTTAAATTACTCCTCGCTGGAGCATGCACACAAACTGTGGTTTGTATTCCTGAAATACTTAATATTCCTCGTACTTATACTCACAAGAACCTTGAACATTAATCTTTTAGCGCATAGGGAGAAAGGGAATTTCTGCACAGGACTTCTATGGATGTAAGATCTGAGTGAAGGACACTGGGACTTGAGCTTGACCTGCCCTGTAGATCAATGATGTAACAGTTAATATATGGCTGAATATGATATCACGCAGGAATAATTACAAACACAAAGCGCCTACAAATAAAAACTAAAAACAAATCTGCCCCACCTGACCTTTTTTTGTTTATATCATTTATATTTGTGTGGTTAATGGGCCCTGGGCAGTAAAATAAAAAAGACAAACAAAAACCCATTTTGCATTATTATATAATGCCATCCAGCTGCATCTATTTTGGACAGACGCTATAACAGTGCATAGATATTACATTCAGGCTGCAATTCACTTTTGGGGTTTTGGAGTTTTGTTTTGTTTTTGTCAGCAATACAACAAAATCTTTTCCACTTTGTAAAGTCAATTAAACTGGCACTTGAAGATTCAGCATTAGCATTATTTTCAGTTTGTGCTGCAAGTCATGGCGACTCATATTAAAAAGTCTGAATTTATTGGGATTTCAATATGTGCACAAGAACACAAACAGATTCAGTTTGCTAATAAATCTATTCTATCAAAAATGTGTAACAAGATAGAAAGGTGTACTGAACGCTATGCTACAGAAGAAGACAGTTGTGGAGTTTAGAGTAAAAGCATAATAAATGCACAGATGTAGTTATGAGCAAGAATAACTTGATCATGAGAAATTTGTTATCATGGTCAAAATCACTCCAAATTACCACCAAAAAACCCTTTGTTTCATAAACATGATGGTTTCTCAGGTATTCACAACTTTGATAAGGACGTCGACACAATTTCTAAATAGGATGTTAAAATAAATGTTTTCAAGTTGTAGGGAAGTGTGTAAATGGCCCATTTTTCCCCAATATTTTATATATTGGTCAAATCGCAGTCTTAAAGAAAAGGTTCTCCATCCAGTGAATTTCTTTAATAATTGCAATCCAGTCATCCTTTGAAGGGGGGCTCGCCTGTAGCCATCTCCATGTGGCTTTCTTGCTTGGGGCCAAAAGTACTTTGTAAAGGTATTTGTCCTGGGTCATGAGATTGTCTGGAGTTTTGCCCAGTATGACAAAAGAACTAAAAAAAATGTTTTGACAGATGTTATGATTCTGACATGAGTCCTGATTTTAGTGGGAATCGTAGCTGCATTACATTCTTGCCGAAATAATATAAAAATGATGATGATGTGATTCTTGCTGGGGTCTGTACCAAATAAGCAATGTTCCCTTCTGTCTGAAATCTGATTTTTAGCCTGGGGCGTCTCTGTAGCTCCACAATGCTTCATTTATAATGATATGTTATGACACATTTTACCTTTATCTCAAAACTGTAGGTTCTGTGATATTGGATAGTGCACTTCACCATACTGTGATTTCAATAATATGTGGATTAATGGTGTGACAATATTTCCAAGTTTTAAATAAAAGACTAAAGTGAACATGGCCTTTGTTGTGTGTGTTCTGTTTTGCCTTTATAGCCACATATTTACTATTTGATTCAAATATTTTCAATAATATTTAAGCAGCTTCCATCTTTTCATGCTAGTATTTTTTATAATATTCAAAAAATATATATTTCAATATTCTAAATGAATAATTGTTCATACAATTATTAATTATATTGTATATGTCTTATTTTTATCATTATTATCATTGTCAGTGTTATTATCATTGATATTGTTTTATTTTTTACTGCAACTGCTAGTATTTTTTTTTATATTTTTTACAATATTCGAAATATATAGTTTTTAATAATTTAAATAATTGTACATGCAATTATTAATTATTTTGTATATATCTTTGTTTTTATTATTATTATTATAATTATTATTATTGATATTGTTTTATTTATTTTTTTTTTTTTTTTTTTTTTTACTGTGACTGCTTTCCATCAATTCCCTCAGGTTAAATGAAGTTATTACCAAATATCTGATTAACCCCAAATCTAAAGGAAATTTAATGCTGCATGTCTGCTGGCTGTATAAATATACACATATTATTAATTATTATTTTATCAATAATACTTTTTATACGTTACCCACATTTTTATGCAGTAATGTGTATTTGGTTTGGTTTTGCCCCCTAGTGACCAAAAATCAACTAATCCACCTTTAACTAACTGGACAAACTGACCTGATAGTTGGTGACTTTAATTACTACAAACAAACTTAAAAAAAAAATGCCTGGTGATTTCAATACTTCTGTATCCTCAAATAATGATCAGTGGAATCATGTAAAAAGATGTAAAATATTTTTAATGAAACATGAGGGTGAATGGAAATGTGGAAGTGATGGACTCACACACACGCAGCAGCAATTATAATCATTTAGTATTGAAAAAGAATTTTTCAGGAGGCTATGGTTACACGCGCACACACACACACACACACACACACACACACACACACACACACACACACACACACACACTTTCCTCGGTTCCTCCCCCTCCTCTACTCTTGTGTAAACGTCCTCGGTGGACTCCAGACGTTTTCATTGGNACACACACACACACACACTTTCCTCGGTTCCTCCCCCTCCTCTACTCTTGTGTAAACGTCCTCGGTGGACTCCAGACGTTTTCATTGGCCGCGGCGCTGAGAGAGGAGGAGGAGAGACTGACGGACGGACACGAATTCCTCAGCGCTCCTCAAATTTCTTGAAATCACGGACCTCCTGCTCGCCTCCGTCCCGACAAACATCCAGACCAGCTCCCGTCCTCCTCCTCCGAGCACACGACCAGAGACGAGCTGCTTTTACAAAAATGGTAACATATCCAAAGTAGCGTTTTCCTCAAGTTTCCTGAGAAACACGAGTGGAAACGGACGCAAATGTTAAACTCTTACTTTTTCTTTTCTCGTGTCCAGATGTTGCGAAGTGTCGCCGTGCTCCTTCTGCTGGCCGTGGCTATCTCTAACGCTGAGGTAAGTTTGCCTAAAAACGGCTAAACTATAATATTTTTCTTTGTATGGATACTAAATGTTGCCTTACATGTATACTGGATGTTTTTACGTACGAAGCTGTCCTCACAGAGCAGCTTTGTTCTCAAAGCCAGACGAGCTAGAAAACATCTGGAAAAGGGTCTGAGTCAGTGTGTTATCCGACACAACACGGTGCTGTGCTAGAAATCAGGCATTTACAGCTGCCTGTGCTGAGCTATAGCTTGTTATAGTATAATCTTCTTAAGGAGAACCAATTATTCCATTATTGTTGGCACTCATGCGCAATTATGAGCTCCATTGTGGAGACAATCAGGCTCACAGTTTAACTAAATTGCAACTGGGACAGTTTCTTTCAACAGGGACACCACT